>NC_056741.1:156785620-157085620 GCF_019279795.1 Protopterus annectens
ACTGGATATTTTACATATTGCTCCTGTCTGTAACGGACATAGGCACTAACCCAGGTGTGAATTTGTGATTTCCCCATCCGTTGATCGAAACTGCATTTGAAGAGAGCCAGGAAAAGCTCTGCTTAATGTGAATAGGAAGCATGTTCCAAAGAAGAATCTCTAAGGCACATATCTGTCTTTCCATCATGTTTTGTTTGAGTCACTGACTAAGTTTAGATCCCAAGATTGGGTGAACTTCATGCTGTCTGACTTCCGGATGTGTTGCAGCACCATCAGGGCTGGATTTGTGAGTTCCTTGTTGGTCAGGTATAGGTCACCATTAATGCTTGGTAGGAGAAAGAGTAAAGGGATAGGGCTTTTATTCTGTCCGCATAGCATATGTTGTTTACACCCTGCATTTTCTCTGTGAAGAACCTCTGAGATCACTCCAGCTGCTGTAAGTGTCTAGTCAATACATGCCAAATGGCACCTTGTACTCCATTATTGGTCTAATAGAGACTGAATATAATGGAAATATAATTTCCTTGGATCTGGAAGCCATACCTTTACTTATAAGTTGTACCACATAGGACTTCCTCACCACTGTGGACACATGGTGGTCAAAGTTAAGGCCCATATGTATTTCTGTACATAGATCTCTCACCTCTGAGTCTACTCTTAGGGATGTGCTATTGATGTTGTAATTTGCAGGGGTATTTGACTTCCCAAAGGGCATTATAATGCATGTTTTATCATTTCGTTTTAGGCCATGGTTCTGGCACCAATCATTTGTCTGATATAGACTCTCCTGAAGGATATCTGCATCACTGGAGGATTCACTGATTGCCCCCAGCTTGGAGTTGTTGGCAAACTTTGTCATCCAGAGGCCTTCCACATTAACCTTGACATCAGAGAAGGATATTCCAAACAAAAGTGGTCCTAACACTGAGACATGTGGCACACCACTAGTAACCGGTCTCTTGTTGGATCTGGATTCAGCCAATTTAACCACATGTCCTGTCTGTGAGCCAACTGACTACCCCTCTGGTAACATGGGGATTTATGCCCAGTTTTGTGAGTTTATTTATAATAACTGAGTGGGGAATTGTGTCAAATGCCTTGGCCTAGTCGAGGTAGGTGGTTTGTACTGTTTTACCCTCATCCATGGCCTTACTGACTTTCCCAAAGAAATCCACCAGATTCAGTAGGCATGACCTGCCCTTGACAAAGCTGAATTTGTCTCACGTCCAGTGCTTAGAGGTCTCCTGTGTCATTATTTATCAGGTCCATGATTATTCTTTTCATGGCCTTACATATAAGACTAGTCAGACTTATGGGTCTGTAATTTCCTGGATCAGTAGATATTCCCCTTCATGCAGAGTGATGACCGTTGCTGCCCTCCACTCTACCGGGTTAAAGCCAGTCTGGAGTCTGTGGTTAAATAAAGATCCTAATGGGCCTGATAAGTCTTGATTTAAGTTGTTTAAGTGGCGACCTGGTATACTGTCAGGCCACACTGAAGCTGTGTTTTTAACTTTAGAGAGTGCAATGGTGGTGGAGGACATTTCTTGGGGGAAAACTGGGGGTAATGAGAAGGTGAAGTTTGAGATTAATTTGTCAGCCAGCAGATTTGCTGTATCATCTAGCTGAATATAGGTGATGCCATCTTCAACTAATTCTGCACAGTATTGGGTGTTGCCCTAAAGATTGTCAACATAACTAAAATACCTTATGGTTATCCTTAGCTTTGGAGACTGTTTTTACCTCCTGCTTTCAGAGACTTAACTCATTCCCTGATTCACTGATTTAGACTAATGAGGGACTTTCTGCTTTGTTATGCACATTCCCTCTTACTTCTCAACAGGATTTTCTTTCTTTTGTTGTGCAACCTATTAATACCAGGGATCCACCAAGGTGGCTTGTTTTGTGATTTGACCTGGGTTTATTTTGGTCTGTTACTGTTGTTTCTATGCAGTTGTTTATATGGTCATACAGAGCTTTTGTGTATGTCACTGCATAGGTTTCTGTGTTTTCTGGATTTGGGAGGAGCTTGGAAACTAGCTTTGCTGTCTGCATTTGAATTTACAAAGTCAAGAAATCTTTGAGCCTGCATGTTAGTGGTCATGTATGCCTCCCAATTAATGAAGGGGTAGTTAAAAATCACCCATGCGTATGGTATTGGGCTGGATGGCGAGTGATTCTAGTAGCTTCAGTTATGATGCATGTGTTTCCTGGTTCATGGTAGTGGACCTGTAGCTAACAAGAATATGGTAATGGATTTTTCCCATGGTTAGTTGGACATGGAGTAGCTCAAACATGTCATATTCTTTCACCAACCTTGAAGTGTTCTTATCTTTATATAGGTAGATACACCTCACCTTTTGTTCTCTTATTTTCAGGGGGTGGTCAGAATGAATGAAAGGTGTTATAGCCATGCACTGCTGGAGTGCTTTCTGTTGCTTTGAACCATGTTTCAGTAACTGCACAGATGTCAGCATTCTCCAGGGGGAGGAGAGCTTCCAGGTAGTGCAGATTCTTGTTGAGACTCCTAGCATTGAACAATAATACCTTTAGTTTGTCCTGAATAGCTTCCGTTATGTTGGAAGGTTTGTTTGTTTGCCAATGCCTAAAAAGGCACTAAAGGAATAGATAATGTTTTGGCCAATATCCAAAAGCCTAGAGGGGGCAGGTGAAGACCATCCCTGGCAAAGTAGTGTGGCCTGTCAACCAGGTCCTTCCAGGCTGACAATTATTGGACCCCTTTGGAATGACACCAGTCGCTAAGCCAATTGTTAAAGTCAATCATTTTCTGCTGGTATTATGGCATCATCCTTGTAGACTGTAGACTGCTGCTCAGGGGTAGGCTCACACCTGCCTGTGACACATGTTCTGAGATCTCAATCATGTGTCTCTTCATACAGTTCAAGGAGGTATGTCTCAGGTCATTCCCACCCACATGGATTATGACTGAGTCTTACTAGTACTTAGGGGTAAGTGGCCTGAGTGCTTGCATGATCTGGCAAATCCTAGCCCCTGACATTCAACTAACTGTAACCTTCCCCTTATCCAGTTGGTAAGGAAGCCATCAGTTTGTCTCACAATGAAGTGTCCTATGACCAGAATACTGGGTTGTGAAATGTTTTGCCTTATGGGCTTGGTAGTTGAGACACAATGAGATGTGGGTTTATGTGTAGTGATGGGACTTTTGTTTGTGTGCATGCAGAGTTTGTGAGAACTGTGCTTGAGACATCTTTGAGGCTTGCGTAAGTTATATGCGAGCACCTGTGCATATGTGGGTCTGGGTCTATGTGTGTGGTTCTTTGGGGGTGTGGTGAGTGATGTGTGCAAGTTGCTGACAACCTGTTTGTTGCTTCTTGTGTCTGGATGTGAGAGTCTAGCTTCCAGGGTCAATGTGTAACTACATCTCTGACATACTGTATTTGTGTGTTCAAGAATTAAGTGGTTGCCAGTGTACACAAACCAATTTTACATTGCCTCAAGATGCCCATGTCCACCAAGCTGGATGCAGAGATAGTAGGAAAGTGCCCATCCATGGTTGCAGGTCCTAATGTGTACTTGAAAGGAGAGGAGTGGAGGGTGTTTGTAACTGGATGTGGGAAGGGTGCTTATCTGGTGTAATCTGCAGCTAACCTAACCAGTGATGCTATGCAGTGCCAAACCAGATGCTCTCTGAGCAGCAATAGTCCTGGGTGCTAGAATAAGGAACAGCAGACCCAAAGAGTAGTAACTAAATGGGTAATTGCTGCTGACTGCACAAACTAGTTGCCCCGCGAGTAAAGTGGGACTGTGGTAAAGTTCTGAGCTGGTTTTTATAAGGGAAATTTCAACTTCTGATGATTATGTATGCAAGGCATCAGTAATTGCCTCTGCACAAAGATCTTCTCCTAAAAATAAGGTTTATATATGATCAGATAAACTCATTTATATCTAATATGCTTTGTAGCCAAACTGGAATGAATAAATTAGTCTGTAAGGATGCCAAGTGAAGAGAGCCTTCCTGTACGATAACTACTCAACAAATGTCTGACCAAGAAAAGTTTGGAACATATTGTGAATGGTATGCAGAAGTTAGAAAAAACATAATATCTGGTATAGAAAGACAGCAGCAATAATACACAAAGTATGTAATTAATTACCCAAAATAAAACAAGAATACAATAGTATGATCCAGAAGATAGATTATACGCTTCTTCTGAATATTGTTATCAGTTCTAATAATTTTTATAACAGTCTGATGCATCTACATAGCTCTTATTTCTTAGACAAACCTCTTGTTCCAAATTTCTCATATGGTGCAAAATTTGTGAAGATCCGTATAATCTCCACAGCTATAGAACATGTGATATATGTGCAATGCATGTGACTGTCAGTATGTATTTTATGTCGTGTGCATGTATAATAAAGTTGAGTAAATGTGCTATAGAAATACTGCTTAAGCAAAACCACAACAGTCCGTTAGTTTAGAGTAACAATATTTTCTGTTACACTTTGTAAGGGGGATGGGTTTTTTTAAGCAATAACCCACATCTGGGTATGGGTAATGCTGGATTTACTCATGATTGGTGTGTTTTGGTCACGAGGTCGAAGCCCGAGTGGCCAAACAAAGACAACCGTGGGTAAATCCAGCATTACCCACACCCAGAAGTGGTTTATTGCTATTATACAATGACATTATTTAAGAAAAGAATACATACTTTTCTTAAATAATGGCATTGTATAATGCCCCCGTGCTGCCCTTCCACAGCTGTCTGGTGTTCTGCGGCAGTTCTGATGTACTGCACATGCATATGCTTACGCAGTACATCAGAGCTGTGACTGGAAGTAACGGAGAAAGAAAGATCTCTGTTCCCTTTTTTAAAGGTGTCTCGCTATGTTAAAAGAGTTTAACATAGCGAGATATCTTTAAAAAAAGCAACGGAGAAAGGAAGATCCCAATTGCTTTTTTTTTCAAGATATCTCGCTATGTTAAACTCATTTAACATAGCGAGATTACCGCAACAGAGCTCTTCCATTCTCCATTGCTACCAAAAACACAAAAAAAAATCAAGACTTATACTAATGGAAAAAGTCCAGGAGACTGGTCCTTTTTCCATTAGTATAAGTCTGATTTACAACGGGCACACTGACCAATCAGCGTGCATGTTTTAGAATATTAATGGGGAGGTCATTGTATAATATGTAGTATTGCATCTCATTTAATCAACATGTGATTATTCAAACCCAAAATATCTAAAACCTTCAGAGATCATTGGCCAGAACTAACACTCACAGGGCTGCAAAACCTGTAAAGCAATTTATTTTTCAGGGGGGAGTCCTCCTGTACCCCTCAATGTGGGGAGGCCTTCATGCCACTAAAATAAGAAAAGACCAGACAAACTAAAATCTTCCCTGTGAAATACCTTAAACTTTCTAAAGTCAAGTTCTATGGAATGTATCCAAAAGACCTCTTCAGGACATAACAGTGTTTCAGCAACATGTCTTCTGAATGCCCATGGCATCTTACTTTTTATGTCTTTATGGGTATATTCAAGCAATAACCCACACCTGGGTATGGGTAATGCTGAATTTACTCATGATTGGTGTGTTTTGTTCACGAGGTCGAAGCCCGAAGCCAAACACCACTAGCTGTCCACATACATGTTTCAACTTTTTTATTGACCTCATCATTACAGCATAAGTGGATCATTTGGCCATACTTTAGAAAGACAGAGCTTAAAATCAAGCCTGACATCTATGAAGATTAGGGTGCCTGCAAAATATTTAAAATATGAATACTCCTCCATGGTCGCCAAAAGGTCAGAATGAATTATAGACACTAAGCCCAGGTAAAACAAGAAGTGTTTTTATAACAATGGAATCAAGATTTTGTTTATCAAACAAATATGGACAAGTTCAAGGATCACAAAGGCTTCAATATTAAACATTTTCCTGTTTTGACTCCTAGCATTTAGTAGGTTCATATTTAAGTAGACTTTATCCAAATGTTTAAGTTGGAAGGGCTAGTGTACTCACTTCGCCTGCAAAATAAGAGTAATATGGCAGAAAATGCTTTTTGCCATTGCACACAAGCTGTGGCGAGAAGAGTGGGCCATACCTGGTGAAACAAGCAGAACTGTTTACCATCTCCTGTAAAACTGACACACATTAGATTCCCCTGGAATGACATGAATTACATCGACAATTATTGAAGTCAATTACTTTCTGTTTGTATTGTGGCATTACTCTCAGTGACAGTTCTGCTCAAGACTAGTTGCTCTCTGGAACCTGCCATATATATACAGATGCAAACCATGTCTCTCTTCATCTCAACAAGGGTAGGGCATCTAAATAATCATCACTACATGAGCTATGATCCATTCACGTAAATACTTAGAGGACAGAGAACTAAGGATACTCGAGACATTTCAGATTCTAGCCCCTGAGAGACAACTGGCCATCACTATGGTTTTGCATAGCCTGTTGAGAGGTACATCTGTGTGCCTGATAACAAAGTCTCTTATGATGAGGACATTGGCCTGGATAAGAGCATACTATGATGGGCTTTGGGCTTGGGTACACCATTCAGGTGACTTTGGATTTGGGTGGGTTTGGGGGGTCTGCATCTAGCTCTACATTCCAAACAGGCTTGGACAGATATTTCTTCACAACTTTTGCACATGTAAGCTTTGTTGTAGTGTTGAGCAGCAGTGAAGTGGAAGAAATTTGTACATTGACTTTTTTTCCAGAAAGATTAGCCAAACAGGCTTGGACAGATATTTCTTCACAACTTCTGCACATGTAAGCTTTGCTGTAGGGTTGAGCAGCAGTGAAGTGGAAGAAATTTGTACATTGACTTGTTTTTCAGAAAGATTAGCCTCCAGTCTGAACAGCTGTGTAAGGAACTTTCACAGGTGGTTTACAAGTATGGCAGCAGGAACTGGTTGTCAGTGTACATAAGGCAGTTATCAAATTAAGTGTCAAAGTGTTCCAAGCTGGCACTCAGAAGATGAAACAAGAGCAGATTGGGGTTTCATAGTAGTGGAGATATGGAGTTTACCTAGAGTAGTTAGATATTTGGAGTTTACAGATGGAGATATGGGTGTATGCTATATAGAATATGTGCGGTTATGCAATGCAAGAGTGGACAACAGGAGCTACTCACAGGAATTAAGTATAAAAACAGACAACAGAACCTAAGTGTGCAGTTACTCAAATACAGACAAATGCAGTTGTTTATATAGTTATACAGGGCCTTTGTGTATGCCTCTGTATGGGTTTCTGTGTTTTCTGGATTTGGGGGAGCTAGGAAAAGAGCTATGCCATCCACATTTGAATTTAAAAAGTCAAGAAATCTTTGAGCCTGCATGTTAGTGGTCATGTATGCCTCCCAATTAATGGAGGAGTAGTTTAAATCACCCATGAGTATGGTATTGGGCTGGATGGTGAGTGATTCTAGTAGCTTTGGTTATGATGCATGGGTTTTCTGGTTCATGGGAGTGGACCTGTAGCTAGCAAGTATATGGTAATGGATTTTTCACATGGTTAGTTTGACAAGGAGTAGCTCAAGCATGTCATATTGTTTGACCAGCCTTGAATTGTGCTTATCTTTATATAGATAGGTAGATCTCCACATTTTGCTCTTTCGTGTTCAGTGGATGGTTTGAATGTATGAAAGGTGATATAGCCATGCACTGCTGGAGTGCTTTCCTTTGCTTTGAACCATGTTTCAGTAACTGCACAGATGTCAGCATTCTCCAGGGGGAGGAGAGCTTCCAGGGAGTGCAGTTTCTTGTTGAGACTCCTAGCACTGAACAGTAATACCTTTAGCTTGTCCTGAGTAGCTTTTGTTATGTTGGAAGGTTTGTCTGTTTGCCAGTGCCTAAAAAAAGCACTATAGGGATAGATAATGTTATGCCAAATGTCCAAAAGCCTAGAGGTGGCAGGTAAAGGCCATCCCTGGCAAAGTAATGTGGCCTGTCGACCATGTCCTTCCAGGCTGACAATTATTGGACCCCTTTGGAATGACACCAGTAGCTAAGCCAATTGTTAAAGTCAATAATTTTCTACTGGTATTGCAGCATCATCCTTAGAGACTGTAGAATGCTGCTGAGTAATAGGCTCATACCTGCCTGTGACATGTATTCTGAGAGCTCACTCATGTTTCTCTTCATATAGTCCTAGGAAGTATGTGTCAGGTCATTCCCACCCACATGGACTATAACTGAGTCTTACTGGTACTTAGGGTTAAGTGATGAGTACTTGCGTGATCTGGTGAATCCTACCCCTTGACAGTCAACTAACTGTAACCTTCCCTTTAACCAGTTAGTAAGAGGGACATTAGTTTGTCTTACAATGGAGTCTCCTACGACCAGAATATTGGGTTGTGGAATGTTTCACCTTATGGGCTTGGTAGCTGAAATACAATGAGATGTGAGTTTATGTGTTGTCATTGTAATTTTGTTTTTGTGCATGCAGAGTTTCTGAGGACTGTGCTTGAGACATCCTTGAAGTTTGCATAAGTTAGATGTGAGCACCTCTACATTTGTGGGACTGTGTATATGGTCCTTTGTGGGTATGGTGAGAGACGTGTGTGAGTCACTGACAACCTGTTTGTTGTTTTTTGTGTTTCTATGTGAGAGTGTTGCTTTTGGTGTCAATGTGACTACACCTCCCACATGCTGTATTTGTGTGTTCAACAGTATTTGTTACATTGCCTCAGGATGCCCATGTCCACCAAGCTGGATGCAGAGATAGCAGGAAAGTGCCCATCCATGGTTGCAGGTACTAATGTGTATTTGAAAAGATAGGAGTGTAAGTTGTTTGTAACCGGATGAGGGAAGGGTGCTTACTTGCTGTAATCTGCAGCTAACCTAACTAGTGATGCTGTCCAGTGCCCAAACCTGATGGTCTTTTTGCAGCAATAGTCCTGGGTGCTATAATAAGGTATGGTAGACCCAAACAGTAGTAACTAAATGCTGCTCACAGTGCAAACGAGTTGCCCTGTGAGTAACATGGAACTGTGGTAAAGTTCAGAGCTGGTTTTAATGGGGAAATTTCAACTTCTGGTGATTACGTGTATACAAGGCACCTGTAATCGCCTCTGCACGAAGATCATCTCTCAAATGCAAGGTTTATATATGATCAGGTAACTCATTTACGTCACCTATCTAATCTGCTTTGAAGCTAAACTGGAATGAATAAATTAATCTGTAAGGATGCCAAGTAAGAGAGCATCCATGTATGTTAACTACTCAACAAATGTCTGACAAAGAGAAGTTTGGAACATATTGTGAATGGTATGCAGATGTTAGAAAAACATGGTAACTAGGACAGAAAAGGCAGCAACAATAATAAACAAAGTATGTAATTAATTACCTATACAATTGTATGATCTAGAAGATAGATTATAAGTTTCTGCTGAATATTATTATCTGTTCTAATACTAGAATAGTCTGATGCATCCATGTAGTTCTTATTTCTTAGACAAACCTCCTGTACCAAATTTCTCATATGGTGCAAAATTTGTGAAGATCCGTATAATCTCCACAGCTATAGATCATGTGATATATGTGCAGTGCATGTGATTGTCAGCATGTATTTTATGTCGTGTGCATGTATAACAAAGTTGGGTAAATGTGCTTTAGAAATACTGCTTAAGCAAAACCACAACAGTCCATTAGTCCAGAGTAATAACATTTTCTGTTACACTTTGTAAGGGGAATGGGTTTATTATGTAGAATTGCATCTTATTTAATCAACATGTGATTATTCAAACCCAAAACATCTAAAACCTTCAGGCATTGTTGGCCAAGACTGACACTCAACATGGTTTTAAAACCCATAAAAGCAATTCCTTTTGCAGGGAGGAGGCCCCCTGTTTCCCTCAATGTGGGGAGGCTCCCATACCATGAAAAAAAAAAAAAAAGAAAGACCAGACAAACTAGAATCTTCCCTGTGAAATACCTTAAACGTCCTAAAGTCAAGTCCCATGGGATGTATGCAGATGACCTATTCAGGACATAACAGTGTTTCAGCAACATGTCTTCTGAGTAACTATACAGGCAAAACAGGTAGTATGGCAACTAAATGGACCAACAGTAATCAAAAATGCAAAGAAAAAAAACAAGGTCCAATCATTCGACGCAATAAAATGGTTTAATAAAACACACAAAGCTTTCAAGTCACAAGACTTTTTATCAGTGTTACATCAAATAATGAAAACCATTCAGTATATATAACCAGATCCAGCCTATCAAATTCACTAGCCCTTTTTACCAACTGTTGCTTTGCCACTTTTTGTCCTAGACATAGCCATTTCCTGTATTTTTTTTTTTTCAGCCTTAATGAATACATTCAGGCCAATAAGGCCAAACCCCACTAGCTGTAGGTATACATGTTTCAGCCTTTATATTTACCTCATCTGCACAACACAAGCACATTGTGTGATGTATTTTAGAAATATGGAGCTTAAAATCAAGCCTGAAGTCTATAAATATTAGGATGCCTGCAAAATATTTAAAATACGAATACTCCTTCATGGTCGCCAAAAGGTCAGGATGAATGATAGACACTAAGCCCAGGTAAAAAAAAGGAGTGTTTCTATAACAATGGAATCAAGATTTTGTTTATTGAACAAATATGGACATGTTCAATTATCACAAAGGTTTTGATATTAAATAGTTTCTTGTTTTGATGCATAGCATTTAGTAGATTCATATTTAAGTAGACTTTAAACAAATTTAAGTTGGAATGGCTAGTGTACTGACTTTGCCTACAAAAGACAGTATTAGGGAAGAAAATGCTTTTTGCCATTCTACACAAGCTGTGTCGAGAGAGGTGGCCCATCCCGGGTGAAGCAAGCAGGACTGTTGACCATCTCCTGTAAATCTTAAACACATTAGATTCCCATGGAATGACATGAATTATAGACAATTATTGAAGTCAATTACTTTCTGTTTCTATTGTGGCATCACTCTCAGTGACAGTAAGGTTCTGCTCAAGACTAGTTGCTCTCTGGACCCTGTCATATATATATACAGACACAAACCATGTCTTTCTTCATCTCAGTGAGGGTAGGGCATCTAAATAATCACCTCCACATGAGCAGTGGTCCAGTCACATAAATACTTAGAAGACAGAGAACTAAGGGAACCTGAGACATCTCACATTCTAGCCTCTGAGAGACAACTGACCATCATTATGGCTTTGCACAGCCTGTTGAGAGATACATCTGTGTGCCTGATAACTGAGTCTCTTATGATGAGGACATTGCCCTGGACAGCAGCATACTATGATGGCCTTTGGGCTTGGGCACACCATTCAGATGACTTTTGATTTAGGTGGGTTTGGAGTGTTTGCATCTGGCTCTACATTCCAAACAGGCTTGGACAGGTATTTCTTCTCGACTATATGTAAGCTTTGCTTTATTGCTGAGTAGCAGTAAAGTGGAATAAATCTGTACATTGACTTGTTTTCCAGAGAGGTTAGCCTCCAGTTTGAATAGCTATGTAGAGAACTTTTACAGGTGGTTTACAAGTATGGCAGCAGGAACTAGTTGTCAGTGTACATAAGGCAGTAACCATATTATATATCAAAGTGTTCCATTCTAGCACTCTGGCAGAAGATGAAACAAGAGCAGACTGGGGTTTCATAAGTTGAGATAAGGGGTGTTCACCTTGAGTAGTTAGATATTTGGAGTTTACAGACAGAGATATGGGTATATGCTATATAGAATATGTGCAGTTATGCAATGCAAAAGTGGACAGCAGGAGTTACTCACAGGAATTAAGTACAAAAACAGACAATAGGCCAGATAATAGGGACTACTCACAGAACCCAAGTGTGCAGACTCAAATGCAGACATAGTCAAGATATCAGTGACACCTTGCCAAAACAAGCTTTTAACATGGTGCCAAAAGGTTAGAATAGTAAGGCCCAAAGAAGAAGAAGGTGTGTTGTAGCAGGGATATAATACAATGCGACACTAACATTTACCATGCAATATGATATCAAAAAAGGCTCAGTGTTAAAGCAACAGAAAATAAGTGTTACAAGAAGAACACAAAACATGCTTGTTACATTGTAGCTAAACTATCAGCCTTTTATGTTGCAGTAGGAAGTATGTAGTGTGATACAGCAAGTAGGATGAATATTGCAGCAATTGAAAAATTATTGAACAATTCACTTCAGCCTGGTAATGTAGAAAACAGCAGAATGATGCAATTGTACCTGAGACAGAGCAATGCTGTAACTCAGGTTTTAATGCAAGCAATCTAAAATATACATATACACAACTTTAAGTACAAGCAGTTTTGAGTCTCATAGTGCGTCACATTAAAACCATTATACCCAGAACAGGAGTATGTCATAGTAATTCACAATACCAAGTCTATACAACACAGAACAGTACCTTAATACAGCAATACATGTGCATCCTGATGTAGTCAAACAAACCAATATAATGGCAACAGATTAATACAGAATAAAGAAGAGATGAGCTATATAAGCTATATTCTGATGCAATAGCCCTCAACTGCAACAGCTTAATGCAGCCAACACAATGTAGGTGAATCAAGTAAAAACAAAAAAAACTCTTATTCCTACATACTAATTCCACACATTAAATAAACTGACAGCATGCAATACTTCATTTAGCAAACAAATACAGGAACTTTCTGTTGAAATCTATGGTGCAATCTTAGTCGAATAAGAAAACTAACACAGACTTATTCTGTAGTCTATGTTGGCGGTGCACAAACCTGTGTAAGCAATATAAGGCAGCAGTAGCTGTGTGCATCCACAAAAAGGGCCTTACTTGTCCTGAGTGTCTAACGTATTCAGTTTTCCAGCCTTTGGGCAGATAGGAGATGTGAAAGAGCAGTCCACTGCTATTATGTAATGCAGTGCTCAGCCCCCTTCTGCACTGAGCACAGCTCTTCTCAATAGTAATGAGACTGATTTCATGTTCAAGTCTGGTTATAGAAGTCTCATCCAGAATAAGTCTTGTGCAGCTCAAAGCAGCCCAGTCAAATGGACTGCAGAGCTGCTCAGTGACTCACAAGTTAAATAAAAAGCAACTCAAAAACAAGTAGACATTAAACAGCCTATAGTAACCAAATGCCCACAGTAACAGCAACATGCTGTACTACCATCAGAGAAAAAATGACAATCTCTAAACTAAAAAAAGTTGCTAGAAGGGTTTCAAATTAAGCAGCAAATGAGTAAAAATAGTCAAATAGTTGTTTCCCATTTTCAATGGGACTGATTTCAAGGTCAAGTTCAGGTGCAGAATCCAGCTCAGTGGAGGTGTCGTGCAACTCAAAGCAGCTGAGTCCAATGAAGTGTAAGGTTGTAGAGTGACTCACAAGTTAAAAGAAAAGCTCAGAAACAAGCAGGCAATTCAAGTATTTCTGCTTAAACAATCTACAGGAACTGGCTATGTCTAGGACAAAAAGTGGCAAAGCAACAGTTGGTAAAAAGGGCTACACTATGTAAGCTAGTGTCAGAAGCAAAGGTACGGAGAGGCAAAGGCTGCTGCTGCCCTGGGAACAAGTTGTCAAGGATGCAAAAAACAGATGCCATTTGCTTAGTAGTTTAGTACTGGCATTCAGAAATGCAGTCAGGGCTGAAGTGCTTCAGTGTTCCATATGAGGTAGAGTACACAGTACCGGTATTCAGAAATTTATTCAGGGCTGAAGTTCTTCAGTGCTCCATATGAGGTACAGTGCAGTACCGGCATTCAGAAATGCAGTCAGGGTTGAAGTGCTTCAGTGCTCCATATGAGGTAGAGTACAGTACCAGCATTCAGAAATGCAGTCAGGGTTGAAGTGCTTCAGTGCTCTATATGAGGTAGAGTACAGTACCAGCATTCAGAAATGCAGTCGGGGCAGAAGTGCTTCAGTGCTCCATATGAGGTACTGTGCAGTACCAGCATTAGGATTACCACCTGTCCCACTTTAAGAGGGACAGTCCCTCTTTGGGCAGTTGTGTCCTGAAAAAAAACTGTAAAAATGGCAATTGTCCCGATATTTTAGTTCAACATTATTTCCTATATTTTATGTAATAGTTGCATAAATCAGTTATTCCATATCTCAAACACCGAGATGCTATAAGAAACAAAATAGGCAATTAAAATGCTACAAGAATAAGCTTTTATTTAGGCAAAAAAAGTGACGTTATGTCCTTTGTATGGGCCGTGGGTGTGTTTTGGCCTGCAAAATCTGATGTTTGTACCACAATTGTCCCACTTTGGGCATTTGAAAAGGTGGCAACCCTAACCAGCATTCATAAATGCAGTCAGGGCAGAAGTGCTTCAGTGCTCCATATGAGGTAGAGTACAGTACCAGCATTCAGAAATGCAGTCAGGGCTGAAGTGCTTCAGTGCTCCATATGAGGTACAGTGCAGTACCGGCATTCAGAAATGCAGTCAGGGCTGAAGTGCTTCAGTGCTCCATATGAGGTGCAGTGCAGTACCAGCATTCAGAAATGCAGTCAGGGCTAAAGTGCTTCAATGTTCCAGAAGTGTATCCCCTCACTGGTAAGATCAGACCATAAACTAATCTAACTGGATATTCACATCCCGACCCCACCCCCTGCCCAGAAAACCACAGTGAAAAACTTCGCTAAAGCAAATTTCACACGCCTCAAAACCGAGGCAAAATCCATCAAAGCCCCCGGGCCTGTGGAAAATATGGCCCAGACCGCAGAATCCTTTATAAATGCATTCTATGAACACCTTCAGGAATGCATGGATCATGCAATCCCAAATAAAACCAAGACCCAATCCTCCAAAGGCAGACGTCCTGTCTGGTGGACCCCAGCCATAAACAAACTATACAATAGAAGGAGGAAGCTACTACATGATAGAGCAAAATCCCAAAAAGGGAAGGCATCTCTGATCTGTATTAGCAAAAAACTACGGGCACTCATAAAATCGTCTAAGGCCAGCTTCGAGAGAAAAATTGCACAGGACACTAAGGATAATCACAAGGCTTTCTTTAGTTATGTTAGGAACCTGGGTGGGAATTCCCAGATATGCTCAGAAATAGTCCAAAATGACAAAAAATACATCGAGCCCACAGACATTGCCATCATCCTAGCTGACAGGTTCAGTGCAAACCACCCCACCAAAGGGCAAATATCTATCCCAACAGAGTGCTGCCCCCCCTGACATCTCAGATGCTCAGGTAAGAGCTGCCCTCTCCAAAGCAAAAAACACAGCATCAATGGGACCAGATGGTGTCCCGGGCTGCGTCCTACATGAACTCCAAGAAGAGCTAAACCAAAACATAAAACTACTGTTCAATCTTAGCCTTACTACAGGATATGTACCCAAAGAGTGGCGTGCAGCAACAGTGGTCTCTCTCCACAAGGTGGTGCCTCAAAGGATCCTGGAAACTATCCCCATAAGCCTGACTAGCTTGGTCTGCAAAGCTATGGAAAGGATCATCATGGACCTCATAAATAAAGATATTGGGGACCTACAGACACTGGATCCTACCCAGTTTGGCTTTGTTAAGGGCAGATCCTGCCTCTTAAACCTGGTGATTTCTTTGAAACAGTCACCAAGGCCATTGATGAGGGAAGGTGGTCCACACAGCCTACCTGGACCTCGCAAAGCCTTGATACAATACCCCACTCGGGCATTATAGATAAGCTCACCAGCTTAAATATAAACCCCTATGTCACTAGATGGGTTGCAAACTGGCTCAAGGACAGAACCCACATGGTTAGAATTGCTGGAGCCATGTCAGACTCCAAACCAGTTACAAGTGGCATCCCACAAGGCTCAGTCCTGGGACCTCTCTTGTTCGGTATATATTTCTCGGTGGTACAGGCCAACACTGAAGGACTGTGGCTGACCAAGTTCGCAGATGACTGCAAACTGGGCACCATAATCAACTCTCCAGCTGACACACGCATCCTCCAAAAGGGCCTCATAGAAACAGACAACTGGTGCCAGAGCCATGGCCTCAAGCTAAATGCCAAAAAGTGTATAGTCATCCCCTTTGGCAAAAACAAAGTGCCCACAAATTACCACATAGGTGGTAATCCATTAAGTACAGAAGAAGTCATTAGGGACCTGGGGACCCAAGTTGATAGCAATCTCTCATTTGACAACCACATGGCCAAAGTGGTTAGAAAAACATTTTATATAGCCCACCTAATCATGAAGGGTTCACATCTAGATCAGGGAGGTCATCGTGCCTCTTTACTCATCCCTCATCAGGCCCATAATTGAGTACAATGCCCTTTTGGGATGTACCTTACCAGACACCTGCAGCAACTGGAAAGACCCCAAAGTACCTCACCAAGAGGATCAAAGGGCTCAAACAGATGCCATATGCTGCCGGTTAAAGAAACTCCAGCTCTACTCAGTGGCATACCGCCTGCTCAGAGGCGATCTGTGCCCTGGCGTATAAAGCCATGTCCAACCCGGAATTAATGGACATGCTGCACCTCAGAAAATCAAATCCCATCGAGCTCGACAGACTTGAACCTCAGCACTGAAATACATAGGACATGCTGGAGGGACAGATTCATAACCCAGAGGCTCCCTTCACTCTGGAATAAAATCCCAGTCCGGGTTAGGCAGAGTCCCACATTGACTCTCTTCAAGAGGAATCTTGATGAGTGGATGGGAGATTGTAGGTTTACCCCGGCTATCACTTCTGTGTCACTGTTAGACGGAGGCACAGTATACTAACCTCAAAAAAAGGCATAGCAAAATTAATTTAAAATGGGTGGCGAAAGCCAAACACACTCTGGCTAGGCTTATAAATGCCCTAGGGCAGATAGCCTAGTATGAACCTATGAACCTATGAACCTATGAGGTACTGTGCAGTACCAGCATTTATAAATGCAGTCAAAGCAGAAGTGCTTTGGTGCTCCATATGAGGTACAGTGCAGTACCGACATTCAGAAATGCAGTCAGGGCTAAAGTGCTTCGGTGCTCCATATGAGGTACAGTGCAGTACCGACATTCATAAATGCAGTCAAAGCGGAAGTGCTTCGGTGCTCCATATGAGGTACAGTGCAGTACCGACATTCATAAATGCAGTCAAAGCGGAAGTGCTTCGGTGCTCCATATGAGGTAGAGTACAGTACCAGCATTCATAAATACAGTCAAAGCGGAAGTGCTTCGGTGCTCCATATGAGGTACAGTGCAGTACCGACATTCAGAAAAGAATAATGATACTGCATTTGTACTCAGGGCTGAAGCACTTCAGTGCTCTGTGTGTAGTATTCAGATTGCAATAAGCTGCTTGTTATATTTTTTATCTCCACTCAGAGGAAAGAACCCCTTTTTTTCTTTTTCTTTCTTTCTTTTTTTTTTTTGTGGTCCCAAACTTAGAATTGAGTGAGGCACCAGAGCAGGGAGCTGCACGGGGTGCCATAACACGTATCTATGGTTCTGGCTGGTGTACCATTTCAAAAATCCTGCATATACTCCCGCAGTCAGACAGCTTCTGTTTTCAAGCAGTGGGGGAGCCAAGCGATTTAGACTTTATTGAATAGTTAGTTTTCTTGCGTGGTGCCATATGTTCACTAGTGGTAACTAGTTGTTATTAAGATGTATAATCCTTACTTCTAATACAGGAAAAACCCAGTCACAGCATTCTCCTATAAAAACCCAGTCACAGCATTCTGCTATAAAAACCCAGTCACAGCATTCCGCTATAAAAACCCAGTCACAGCATTCTTCTATAAAAACCCAGTCACAGCATTCTCCTATAAAACCCAGTCACTGCATTTTCCTATAAAAACTCAGTCACAGCATTCTCCTATAAAAACCCAGTCACAGCATTCTCCTATAAAAACCCAGTCACAGCATTCTGCTATAAAAACCCAGTCACAGCATTCTGCTATAAAAACCCAGTCACAGCATTCTGCTATAAAAACCCAGTCACTGCATTCTCCTATAAAATCCCAGTCACAGCATTCTCCTATAAAAACCCAGTCACAGCATTCTCCTATAAAACCCAGTCACTGCATTCTCCTATAAAAACCCAGTCACAGCATTCTCCTATAAAAACCCAGTCACAGCATTCTACTATAAAAACCCAGTCACAGCATTCCGCTATAAAAACCCAGTCACAGCATTCTTCTATAAAAACCCAGTCACAGCATCCTCCTATAAAACCCAATCACTGCATTCTCCTATAAAAACCCAGTCACAGCATTCTGCTATAAGAACCCAGTCACAGCATTCTGCTATAAAAACCCAGTCACCGCATTCTGCTATAAAAACCCAGTCACTGCATTCTCCTATAAAAACCCAGTCACTGCATTCTCCTATAAAATCCCAGTCACAGCATTCTCCTATAAAAACCCAGTCACAGCATTCTCCTATAAAAACCCAGTCACTGCATTCTCCTATAAAAACCCAGTCACAGCATTCTCCTATAATACGCAGAAACAGCAAGTCTTCTATACATAATTTCAAATAATTTTTTAAACGTTTTAAAGGCATCCATAGAAAAGACTACTTTTTATTATATTCTACAAGATTAAAATTTAATACCTACTCTAGCAAACCAACACAAATTTTATAAAATAAAGATTGGTTTGCTGTAAAACTAAACAACTTTACTAAATGCAAACTTTAAAACGTAACCAATAAAAATTAATTGAAATTAGAAATTGTTAAAAAAAGGATGTCATTCTAATCTGATAGCAAATTTTCTAAGGACATTTACAAGGCAATCATCTGTAAAATAACCACAGTATGTTATCTCTAAATTAAAATTGTATAACCTGTGTGAAGACTGGTAGAGAAGGGGTGAAGGCTGCCAGCCTAGTCAAACAGAATTTGATACATAATTCTGGCATTTGTAAATATAAATATAAAATACAGGCTTGTTTCTTAAATGAAAGAAAACACCGTAAAATGTGAACTTCAAGATTCTAGCAACATTGCTATCTGCTGTAAGGAAAACTAAGCCAAGCATTTCAAATGTTCTTTAAAATTAAAATTATGTTTTGTATGTCCTTTGAAGTTAGAATTTGGAGTTGATGAGTCTGGAGTAAGCATCCTGCCTATTGTTTTAAGGCTAAAGTTAAAGACCAGAATTTACATGTGGAATGTCCTTTATTGCTCTAAGTGTAAAAAAATTTAAATGCAGTTAATGTGTAGCCTGGGAACTCCAGGAAGGGTGAAAAAGATGATATATTGGGCCGGATTCACGATGGCTTGCACGGAGTCTAAGAGTAGAGTAAGACTCCATGCAGCCATCATGTCCAACGAGTGATCCAGGAACAGCCTGTAGGGGTGTGTAAGAGAGCTCCTAAAATGGCTCTTACACAGACAGGGCTGGGATATGCAAATCACCTCAATTGCAGGTGAAAGGCATGCAAATGAGGTAGATTTGCGATTCAGGAAACCCAAACCTGTCCGAGTAAGAGCAGTGTTATTTGCAGAAATGTACTCAGTTGACAACTGAGTACCGTTCTGCAAATAGCAAAACAGAGCTGTGACAGCTCCAAATAAAGGTTGCATCCAGTGCAGGAAGCATGCCAATGGCCAAATATATGGCCATTGGAAATGTTCCCTGATGCAAAATTAAAATAAAAATAATTTTATATTTTTTTCACCGATTTCCAATGTTTAAGCCTAGCGCAGCGCCGCGCAAACAGGCTGTGCTCTAAAACACATAATACTACAAATTAAAACCCACAAATGTGGATTTTATTGAAAGTGGTACTGTACAATGCAAGGGAATGGCAGGCTGAAGACAAGATGGCCACCGAGTAGAGGTTGCTAAGGGGGGAAGCTCAGTCTAAGACATGTAACCAAGCTTTAGCAGGCAATCCTATGTAAATGAGTGTTAGGACAGTGAATCACTAGTTTACATAGCAAATGAGCACAGTCAGTGGAGTGTAGGAGTAGGATATGGGGAGTAACAGAGAAGAAGATAGGTGACATCACGATGGGGGTATGTATGAAAGAAGTGAAGCTCATTGGAGCAGAGTGGCATGTGTCCGCTGTCATTTAGACATCATGGAAAGAGGTGTGTCAACAGGTAGGCTAGGGAAAGCCAAGAAATGGAAGGTGTATGCTGTGGATAACTCCAAAGTTTCTTGCTGAGCGGGTATGCGCGCGTGTGCTCTCCTGTAAACCCGAGTAAGACAGAGTGCGCATGTGTAAGCGTGAGTGCGAGCGTTTAAGCCGGAGTAAGCATGTATAAGGCTGTTTAAAGAGTTGTAATGCCCAGGGCATAATACTGAATGTGTGTGCAGGCTGCCCTGGAAGCTACCATGATTCCCATATCTGGCATCTGACGCAGCTGTACCAGACATTTGCCAATGGGGACATCCCACATGGTCACCTAGTGGGGGATGCTGGCTATGCACTGGAGCCATGGCTGATGACACCCATCAGAAATGCACACACACCTGAACAGGAACGCCATAATGAGGCACATGCACAAACACGTAATGTAATAGAGCATGTGTTTGGGCTGCTCAAGTCATGGTTCCGGTGCCTGGACACATCTGGTGGAGCCTTGCAGTACTCACCAACTACATGTACCCAAATTGTCATGGTATGTGCTATGCTACATAATATGATCCTGCAAAAACAGCTGCAGCAGGACCAGCATAGGCCTGGGCCAAACAGCCCCCCACCATTGCCAAGGCCATCACAGGCAGAGCGTGACTCGGAGGAGGAACAACCTGAGCCTGCCTCAGTAGGCAGAAGGAGGTGTGCCCAGTATGCTTTGGCCTTGGCAAAGAGGCAACGCATAGCACATACACTGGCTCAGTAGGAACTCTGGAAATGATACCCCTCTCCGACTCACACATAAAGTAAAAGGGATGCCTAAGTTGACACTACCTGCTTCCAAACATGTGCAGGGAGTGTAGTATGTGCATCCGACATAGGCAGCCCTGCAGCACCACCTAAGGCATGAATGCCATGTGTTAAGCAATATAAAGCAGTGCTAAACAGCAATTACCACCATGTAGTATATGCAAACAAAATCGCACACACCAACTAGCACAACTGTGGTCAATGTTGAGTAATATTGGGCAACGTCCAGCAATGTTGGTGAATATTGAGCAATGTCGGACAAGCCTGATGCATAGCTGAACAAAAGCCAACATGCTCATATATGCTTAACAGGCCCTTAAGCAGTCTGGTCTGCTCAGTATGAAAATATAAAGCAGTGATGGGCCTCGAACCCAGGATACTGTGCACTATAGCCAAAGTACTGAACCACTAAACCATGACAGTATTGCAGTGGTCCACCTGTATGATGGAATGTTGATAAGTCTATGTTAAGTATTCCATGGAAACCCTGCAGGCACAGCATAATCCTTGTTGAGTTATGACACAAAGGTGAGTCCTGCAGTGAGAACAGAACCTGACTTCCAACACACACAGTATAAATGTTAATATTGGTCATGTTTGTACACATCAGCAAATGTAGTGGACCTCAGATAGCAACATACTGAAAGGTCACACTGGGCATGCTCACACACTTGAATAAATGAGACAAATGTCAGGCAACAAAACATGGAATGGTAGAACTGGGCATGCTCACACACTTAGGCCATGTCTGAGTACAGCAGTGGGCCACGCATATCTGGCAGTTGCATGTGTTAACCCAGGAACCTGTCACTATACAGCAATCCGCCCTGTGCACACAGTTATATGACAACAGACACATCTATAATATAGTGGAACCCTGTCATAATCAAATATGTTCTGCAGATATCGAAGTTGTTCATGGAAACTGGTAAAGCAAAGATGATAAAGACCTGCAAACAGTATCAGCAATAAACATTGTGCATCATGAACATTAGCATAGGTTCAGAGGTCGATACTAGGCTATCTGCCCTAGGGCATGTACAAGCCTAGCCAGAGTGTGTTTGGCATTCGCAACCCTGTCAGATTACTACACTGTGTGTGTGAATAGTAGGTCACACAAGATAGCCCATGTATGTTTAGGCTAGTGTGCCTCTGTCTAGCAGGGACACAGAAGATATTCCAGGGGTAAATATACAATCACCCATACAGTCATCAAGATGTCTCCAGTAGGTGGTCAGTGGGTGGCTCTGCCTATGTGAAACTGGGATTACATTCTGTAGTGAGTGGAGCCTCTGGGATAAGAATCTGTCCCTCCACAATGTCCTATTAACATCTGTGCTGAGGTATACGTCCCTGGAGTGTGTAGCTCCAAGGGAGTTGGATATCCTGAGGTGGAGCATGTCCAGTGATTCTGGTTTGGGTATATCTGTAAACAACAGGCACACATCATATCTGAGTAGGTGGTAATTGACTGAGTAAAGCTGGAGTTACTGCATCTGAACTATGCAGGGCATCTGTGTGAGTCCCTAGATCTGCTTGGTGAGGACCTTCCATGGCCAGTACAGTTGCTGCAGGTGTCAGGTAAGGTACACCCCAAATGTGGCATTGTAACCAAGCATGGATGTGATGAGTATAGGGGCACAATGACCTCACTCGATCTAGATGTGAAACCATATGGGATAAGGTGACCCACATAGAAGGTGTGTCCAACCACTTTGGCAACGTGAATGTTAAAGGCGACAGTACGAACAAGTCATGTCCCCAAACCCCTAACAACTCCTACCGTATGTAATGGAGTACTACCTATGTGGTAATGTGTGGGCATGTTGTTACTCCCAAAGGGGATGACTATGCAACTAATGGCATTTAGCTGTAGGCCATGGCTCAGGCACCAGTCATCCATCTCTGTGAGACCCTGATTGAGTATGCATGTGGCAGCTGGAGAGTTGATCATGGCACCCAGTTTGCAGTCAAGTGCAAACATGTTCAGCAATATTCCCCCTGTGGTAGCCTGTACGTAAGACAAATATATACTGAACAAGAGAGATCCCAGGACCAAGCCGTGTGGGATGCCATGTGTAACTGGTGTATAGTCAGACATGGCACCTGCAATTCTGACCATGTGGGTGCTATCCCTGATCTAGGTATCAATCCATTGTGTGAGACATGTGTCCATATTGACGCTGGTGAGCCTATGCATAATGGGCCAGTGGGTTATTGTGTTGAAGGGTTTTGCAAGGTTCAGGTAGGCTGTGTGGACAGCTGTCCCTATGTTGATGGACCTGTTAGCCATTTAAAGAATACAAACAGGTTCAAGAGGCAAGATCTGCCCACAACAATGCTGAAATGTGTAGGACACAGTGTCTGTAGGTTCCCGATGTCTATGTGTAGGAGTCCTATGACAATATGCTCCATAGCTTTGCAGAACAGGCTACATAGGCTTATAGGGCAATATTGTCTGTGGTCCGTTGTGGCACCAACTCTGTGGAGCGGGACCACTGTCGCAGTACGCCATTCCTTGGGTACATATCCTGTGGTAACTCTGATATTGAACAGTGATATAATGTGAGGGTTGCGCTTGTCATGATGCTCGTGTATGATGCAGGCTGGGGCACCATCTGGTCACATTGATACTGTGATGTACGCTGTGGGGAGGGCAGCACTCACCTGTTACTGTGTGATGTCAGGGAGGTTATACTCTGTTGGGATGGATAGTTGCTCCTTAGGGGGGATGGGTGGGAGACATCTGCACTGAACCTGTTTGCCAGGATGTAGGCAATGCCAGTGGGTTCAGGGTAGGTTTAGTCAGTATGCAGTAACTCACAGCATATCAGTGAGTGTCCACCCAGGTTCCTGACATAACTGAAGAAGGCCGTGTGATAGTCCCACGTGTCAGTTGCAATTGTCTGGTAGAAGCGGCCCTTAGAAAAGTCCATGAGTGATTGTAGCTGTCTGCTAGTACAGATCACAGATGCCTTCCCAGTCTGGGATTGTGCTCTATCATGTAGTAGCGTCCTCCTGACGTTGTACAGCTTATTAATGGCTGGGGTCTACCAGACAGGTCCCCTGCCATTGTAGTAGTGGGTCCTGTTGTTATTTGGGATAGCACAATCCATGCAGTCCACTAGGTGTCCATAGAATGTGTATGTAAAGGATGCAGCAGTGTGAGCCGTATATGCCACTGTCTCAGGATCTCTGAAGGATACCACCCTGCTTTGGTGAAGTGAGATGTTGGCTCATGAGAAGTTCACCAAGATTACCCAGGATGGGTGTGTGGAGGGTATATGTATGTCCTGTGAGATACATGTATGTTCTGACCTTACCAATGAGGGGTATATTGCTGGTGTGGAACATAGAGTCCTCATGTTGGTGATGAGCAGGTCCAATATGTATTCCTCCCTTGTGGCTGTGCTGACTGGTTGTGCCAAAGCATATGAGTCCACAAATTGTAGTGACTGTTGGGTGAGGTTGTTGGGGCTTGAGTAGTATCCCCAGTCAATATTTGTGTATATGAAGTCACACAATATAATGGTGTTTGTGGAGACCTTCATATTCTCCATAGTTCCCACGAAAGCCGAGTGTGGTTCCTGAGTTTGGGAGTGTGTTCTGTAGCAGGCAACAAACTGAAAGGCAGTATTGCACAATGGTAGTTGTATATGTATGGTCTGTGATGCTTTGTGCAGTGCCACTAACCTGGAGGTGTGTGTATCTGTGATGTATAAGGATACTCCCCCTAGTTGTGTTGTCTGTTCCAAGTCTTGTTGTCAGACAGCATGGTATGAAACATAACCTGGTAGTGCTGGTGTGCATAAGCGAGCCTGAACCAGGCATCTGTCAGTGCACAGATATTGCTCTCCTCCATACTGAGGAGAGTCCTGAGTGGCCACAATATGAGGTTAACACAACTGTTGTTGAGCAGCATTACCCTTAGTTTCATTTAACCTGTAATGTCTATGGAGGTGGGTTTGTCTTCTGAGCCCTGCTTAAAAAAGGCACTATGGTGGTAGCAAGAGCCTTAGCCAGCATACCAAAGTCCAAGGGTGACAGGTGCAAGCTGTCCATAGTGAAGCTACGTGGCATGTTGAGCATGTCACCATATGCTGACAGACACTGTATCCCCTATGAATGAAACAAATTTGTTAGCCAACTGTTAAATGTGATATGTGTGTCCGTATACTGTGACATCATAATTGGTGGGTGTAAGATGCTAGACAAGGTCAGGGTCATACTGGCCTGGGCTACATGATCAGAGTGTACCTCCATGTATCATGTCATGTGGTCCAGGGAGTAACGTCTGAGGTTACACACACCAGCATGGACAATGATGGTGCCAGTCTTGTACTTGCTTTGGAGTGACCTGACTGCCTGTGTTATGTGGCAGATCCTGGCACCCAACAGACAGCCCAAAGTGACTATTCCCTTGTCAGGGCTGGTGAGTGGTACGTCAGTGTGTCTGAACATAAGTGTCGCCTATTACAAGTGTATTAGGTGTGTTGTGTAGCCCAAAGGGCAGTGACTGTGTGGCACACTGACATTGTGAACTTTGTGATATGTGGGTATTGTAGTGGGGTAGCAGGTGTGTGTGTGTCTGCTTTGGAGGTCTCTGCTGCTTAGGTAGAGTACATTTACAGCATCTGAGTATGTCAATGTGTGCTAATGTGGTTTGAGTGCTGTTGCTAGAGGATATGTGAGACTGATATGTGGTGTGTGTGGATACCTTCACCACCTGATAGACTGTGCCAGTCATGGGTCGAGAGAGTTCAGCTCCCTGTATGTCTATATAGGTGCATCTCACACATATATCTGAGTTTGTCGGGAGGAGGAGAGGGTTGTCTGTGTACATGAGGCAGATGTGACATTGTGTCAATATCACAATATCCACCAGCTGGACTGAAGAGTACACACAAAACCGACCCCTGGACATGCCAGGATATTATCATGACATACTCTGTAGCCTGATCACAAAGGATCAGTAGGGTGTTAAGCATGTAAAAGAGTATAACAGGGATTAGTGCTCATGTTCGTTAGTGTTTTGTAAAGAGGAGCTGAGAAGGACTCCAGACTGAATCATGACACCTCCTTCAGCTATGTCATAAATATCAATGTACACCCATATATGTCCTGAGTCAGGGCCAACTGTACCTGAGTGTCAATGCTGACATCATGACAGACAGGCCCATATGTACATACCCATCCCCCACTGACAATAGTCCACATCATCATACCAGGAGATATCACATGTAGAATGGATGAGCAGCTACCCCACTGCCAAAAGCATGGCAGCAGGTGGAATACATTGATTCCCAATATGTGTCATGCACAAACTACAGAACAAACAGATCATGCACCTGAACAGTCAGCTGAGCAGCACCCCCTACACAGGATGTGGAACCGTTGAATGTGTCACAGCTACATATGGCACTCCCCACAAGTGTTGCTGCACAACACACCATGGGAAGTCAAGTCCAGTATGCCTATGAGGTCTGATCTGCAAGGTCATGGAGTCCATCATGGTTGCAGTCATAAACAGAGCTATTGGAAGCTGACACACACACAACCCTACCAACTGTGGTATGTTCATGTGCGGATCATGGTTCCCAAACATGCTAGACTGTTTGCAAGGCAGCCACCCAGGACATACATCAATGAACACATCTACACATGTGTCACATAGACTTTGAATAGCCCTTTATCAACATCCCAGACACATGTAGTATCCACAAAACCAAGAAGCTGTGCATAAATATGTGTTGACATATGATGGAATGTCAATGTGTCCACAGATAGATCACACAAGGTAAGGATTCTGAGGTCATGTTCAAGCTGTTGACACCTGCTGACCCACATGGACCATACCTGGAATGGCATAAAACAAAGTGTACACACATCACCATGTCCAGTCTGATGATGTCACCATCCTATAAATACAGCAGGAGAAGGGAAACCAGCCAATAAAGCAAATAGTGTGCTGTGTTAATGTGTCTCTTTTCAGTATCATAACATAGTTAGGTAGGGGTTTGAATCCTGCAAACTGTGTGTGTGTGTGTGTTGGGGGTGTATTTGTGCAGTTTCCTTTGAGAGGTGTTCCCTTTTTGGAGACTGGGAAAACACACTAAAAGAGGTACATTCCTCTTTGGAAAGTCTGATGATGTCACAATACTGCAGGAGAAGGCAAATCAGCCAGTAAAGCAAATAGCGTGCTGTGTTAGTGCGTTTCTCTCTAGTATCATAACATAGTTAGGTAGGGGTTTGAATCCTGCAAACAGTGTGTATGTGTGCAATTGTCTTTGAAAGGAGTGCCCTTTTTGGAGACTGTGAAAACACACTAAAGGAGGTACATTCCTCTTTGGAAAGTCTGATGATGTCACCATCCTACAAATACTGCAGGAGAAGGGAAACCAGCCAGTAAAGCAAATAGCACGCCATGTTAGTGCATCTCTCTCTAGTATCATAACATAGTTAGGTAGGGGTTGAATCCTGCAAACAGTGAGTGTGTGTGTGCAATTGTCTTTGAAAGGAGTGCCCTTTTTGGAGACTGTGAAAACACACTAAAGGAGGTACATTCCTCTTTGGAAAGTCTGATGATGTCACCATCCTACAAATACTGCAGGAGAAAGGAAACCAGCTAGTAAAGCAAATAGCTTGCCGTGTTAGTGCGTTTTTCTCTAGTATCATAACATAGTTAGGTAGGATTTTGAATCCTTCAAACAGCAAGTGTGTGAGTGTATGTATGTGTGCAATAGTCTTTGAAAGGAGTGCCCTTTTGGGAGACTGTGAAAACACACTAAAGGAGGTACATTCCTCTTTGGAAAGTCTGATGATGTCACCATCCTACAAATACTGCAGGAGAAGGGAAACCAGCCAGTAAAGCAAATAGCATGCCATGTTAATGTGTCTCTCTCTAGTATCATAACATAGTTAGGTAGGGGTTTGAATCCTGCAAACAGTGAGTGTGTGTATGTGTGCAATTGTCTTTGAAAGGAGTGCCTTTTTTGGAGACTGTGAAAACACACTAAAGGAGGTACATTCCTCTTTGGAAAGTCTGATGATGTCACCATCCTACAAATACTGCAGGAGAAGGGAAACCAGCCAATAAAGCAAATAGCATGCCATGTTAGTGCATCTCTCTCTAGTATCATAACATAGTTAGGTAGGGGTTTGAATCCTGCAAACAGTGAGTGTGTGTGCAATTGTCTTTGAAAGGAGTGCCCTTTTTGGAGACTGTGAAAACACACTAAAGGAGGTACATTCCTCTTTGGAAAGTCTGATGATGTCACCATCCTACAAATACTGCAGGAGAAGGGAAACCAGCCAGTAAAGCAAATAGCACGCCATGTTAATGCATCACTCTCTAGTATCAAAACATAGTTAGGTAGGGGTTTGAATCCTGCAAACAGTGAGTATGTGTGTGTTTGCAATAGTCTTTGAAAGGAGTGCCTTTTTTGGAGACTATGAAAACACACTAAAGGAGGTACATTCCTCTTTGGAAAGTCTGATGATGTCACCATCCTACAAATACTGCAGGAGAAGGAAAACCAGCCAGTAAAGTAAATAGTGCGCTGTGTTAGTGCGTCTCTCTCTAGTATCATAACCTAACTAGGTAGGGGTTTGAATCCTGCAAACAGTGTGTATGTGTGTAATTGTCTTTGAAAGGAGTTCCCTTTTTGGAGACTGTGAAAACACACTAAAGGAAAGTCTGATGATGTCACCATCCTACAAATACTGCAGGAGCAAATAGCTGCCGTTAGTGCATTTCTCTCTCTAGTATCATAACATTGTGTGTATGCAATTGTCTTTGAAAGGAGTGCCCTTTTTGGAGACTGTGAAAACACACTAAAGGAGGTACATTCCTCTTTGGAAAGTCTGATGATGTCACCATCCTACAAATACTGCAGGAGAAAGGAAACCAGCCAGTAAAGCAAATAGCATGCTGTGTTAGTGTGTCTTTCTCTAGTATCATAACATAGTTAGGTAGGGGTTTGAATCCTGCAAACAGTGAGTGTGTGAGTGTATGTATGTGTGCAATTGTCTTTGAAAGGAGTGCCCTTTTGGAGACTGTGAAAACACACTAAAGGAGGTACATTCCTCTTTGGAAAGTCTGATGATGTCACCATCCTACAAATACTGCAGGAGAAGGAAAACCAGCCAGTAAAGCAAATAGCACGCCATGTTAACGCATCACTCTCTAATATCAAAACATAGTTAGGTAGGGGTTTGAATCCTGCAAACAGTGAGTGTGTGTGTGTGTGTGTGTGTGCAATTGTCTTTGAAAGGAGTGCCTTTTTTGGAGACTGTGAAAACACACTAAAGGAGGTACATTCCTCTTTGGAAAGTCTGATGATGTCACCATCCTACAAATACTGCAGGAGAAGGAAACCAGCCAGTAAAGCAAATAGCATGCTGTGTTAGTGCGTCTCTCTCTAGTATCATAACATAGTTAGGTAGGGGTTTGAATCCTGCAAACAGTGTGTATGTATGTGTGCAATTGTCTTTGAAAGGAGTGCCCTTTTTGGAGACTGTGAAAACACACTAAAGGAGGTACATTCCTCTTTGGAAAGTCTGATGATGTCACCATCCTACAAATACTGCAGGAGAAGGGAAACCAGCCAGTAAAGCAAATAGCCTGCCGTGTTAGTGCATCTCTCTCTAGTATCATAACATAGTTAGGTAGGGGTTTGAATCCTGCAAACAGTGTGAGTATGTGTGTATGCAATTGTCTTTGAAAGGAGTGCCCTTTTTGGAGACTGTGAAAACACACTAAAGGAGGTACATTCCTCTTTGGAAAGTCTGATGATGTCACCATCCTACAAATACTGCAGGAGAAGGGAAACCAGCTAGTAAAGCAAATAACATGCCATGTTAATGCATCACTCTCTAGCATCAAAACATAGTTAGGTAGGGGTTTGAATCCTGCAAACAGTGAGTGTGTGTGTGTGTGCAATAGTCTTTGAAAGGAGTACCTTTTTTGGAGACTGTGAAAACACACTAAAGGAGGTACATTCCTCTTTGGAAAGTCTGATGATGTCACCATCCTACAAATACTGCAGGAGAAGGGAAACCAGTCAGTAAAGCAAATAGCGTGCTGTGTTAGTGCGTCTCTCTTTAGTATCATAACATAGTTAGGTAGGGGTTTGAATCCTGCAAACAGTGTGTGTATGTGTGCAATTGTCTTTGAAAGGAGTGCCCTTTTTGGAGACTGTGAAAACACACTAAAAGAGGTACATTCCTCTTTGGAAAGTCTGATGATGTCACCATCCTACAAATACAGCAGGAGAAGGTAACCAACCAGTAAAGCAAATAGCGCGCCGTGTTAATGTGTCTCTCTCTAGTATCATAACATAGTTAGGTAGGGGTTTGAATCCTGCAAATGCTGACTGTGTGTGTGTCACTGTTGGTCAACGTGGTGTGGGTTTTGCTTTTACTATGGTATGACATAGTATGATGACAACAGTAAGTGCATTGCAGACATCAGGTATCTGCGTGGCAAATATATATGTGTACATGTCCCCTCAATCAGTACATAGGTGTGAAGCCTGCATACTACATGAATACATTTGTTTCCATTGACAGGTTGTGCCGCTGCTTCTCAGATCGTAGGTCACATATGTATGTATGTGACACGGCCATCCACTGTCATGTTCTGTGGCCAAGGTCATCTGTGGCACACACACCCATGACAGTTACTTAAGAGTAGTGTGAGTGAGGGTATATGCCTGGGGTATATGTCAGACATGGTCATACACAACAAAGTCTGCCAAGAATGGACAGTCTTTATAGGTGTATGACTGCCTTGTGGATATGCATTCAGGCCTCTAATGTCTTATGTGATACACCTTGGGACTCCACAATACCTATGGATATGTGGATACCAAGGGACACATGACATAACATGGGTCTGTATGTACACAATGGTACCCGACATACATGTTGAGGGCTACCACCTGTGTGGTACTGATGGGATAGTATGTTTAGTACATGAGGATGACTATGCCATAGTCGGCTTACTGCTATACAGCATGTATCACACAACAGGTATCTGTCTGTATGATACCCTTGTGTAGGATATGCGTCCCATCCAGGGAATGCATTGTAGGCCAATCCATGCATTCCCAGATTTGGATGGACACATCCCTAGTGTGTCTGCATGTACCTAAGGGGCTATATGACACACAGGTGTGGTCACAGTAATGGGTGGTGGTCATCACCACTGGTTAGTGTTATAGTGTAGCACCGGAAGGATCCAATTGATACTAGGTTCCCTACTACTGTGTGTCATTTGTCAGGACATCATCCAATGATTGCTTATAGTCATGCTGTTGAGGTTGTGTATGCTACCAGACCGCAAATCATTGACTGATATTAACGGTATCACCCGCAGCATAGTGTCAACCCATGTCATACACACGTCTACCCATGTTAGTACATAACTGTAGTAGAATGCATACTGGCCATTGAAAGATGCAATGAGATGTTAACAATGTGTACGACAGGGTATGCCACACATCCCATGTGTCCACTATGCACGTACATCCAGACAGTGCACACCCACCATGTTCACAGATGTACACTTGCTAATCTGTACTGCACACATCACACACGTATTGTCCACTCACTAACACATGCTGGCAACACATCACACATCAGCCAAGTGGCACATGGGTGGATAATACATACTCAGACCTAACAGTGGTGTAAACAATGCTACATTGACAATCAGAGCTTTGATGCATAATGTCTGCTCAGATATACCTACAAGGATGTAGTTACACTTCCTTGTTGACAACTTGCTATTATTGCTACACTGCTATAGTGTCACCCTGTGCATCAGCACCATGTTAGCCTGTCCCTCCGTCGATAATGCAGATGACAGGAGGTGGCACAGGTATCATCATATGCACAGGGCATTTTGTTGTTTGCCAGAGCCTGACATTGACCCATCCAATCGACATGTCTGTGTGTGTGTGTGTGTGTGTGTGTGTGTGTGTGTGTGTGTGTGTGTGTGTGTGTGTGTGTGTGTGTGTGTGTGTGTGTGAGGGACAACAGTACAGCATGGGCCAATGTTGATGTAATGTGTGTGTGTATGTGTGAGCCCTAGTTGTTTGCTTAATGTGTGTGTGTCTGCATGCACACAGCTCCACCATGTGGCTGCCATATACGGTGGTTTGTGGGACAGCCACAGACTGTACCTGCTTGGCTGTACAGATCACTGTCTCTGGCCATGGACACAGTACCTGTGCCTGGCAGGAGTGCTACGGACAGTATCGGGTACCAACCCTGACTGGGTACTGTCATCAGAGGCAGAGGTATGATGACTGGACCCATGTCCCTGCTGGGACTGGCCAGAGCCACGTGCATGTGGTCTACTGGGATGGACAATGGACAGGCCAGCCCCAGCATTGCTGGGGCTGGTACTGCCACTATGGGAGCGGCTGTGAACTGTGGGCCGTCCGCGACCACTGCCAGCTGTTGCTGGCATGCGTCCGCGTCATCGCAACTGTCCTGCTTGGTCCTGGCTCGAGGAAGACATGTTGTGGAGGGCATCTATTGTCTCCCCCCAATGTCTATCAATGACCTCGGTGTACGTCCGGATGGCACCGGCAAGGTCACGGATGCTGTCATTGATAGCGGTGTAATGTGCCCTCTGCGCCCTAAGTCCCTGCCTGGTGTACCATTCCATATGTGCCTGAGCCTGCATTACAGCCCAGAACATAGTGGTCATCATAAGACCTGTGAGGGCACGCCTGCCAGGGGCAATACATCCAGTGGTGCTCCCGAGAACCCCTGGACCTCCGCCTATGTGGTACCATTCCGGGTCTATGGCTATGGCTGCTGTGAGGGGATGCAAGTGCCATGGGTACCACACTCTCCTGGTCAATGCCAACTGTATGCTGTCCCTCCCCTATGGCCATTGGTGGTGAGGGATGTAATGGCAGTATGAGTGTGCACATAGATGGGGTTGAACGCTGTGTACTGTCGATTGGCGGACCAACGACAGACCCTGTCAAATCTCCCTGTGCCAAAATACATGTGTCATCATCACCACTATCCATGGCAGTGGCTTCAGGTCGCCTGCTGCTTTCGCCAACCCCTACCTCAGCACCTGTGAGAGGAAGACAGGAAACACATGTTACGGTCTGCACATGCACACATGCACACATGAACACATGCACACATGCACACATGCACACATGCACACATGCACACAGGAACACAGGAACACATGCACACTCCTCACTACAGCAGATACACACACACAACAGAAATCCAAATCATACTCAATACTGGTTGAAGGTGGGTGACAGTATCACAAGGCAAACAGTCACATCACATGTGTCAGCATGCAGAATAAGTGTTGATCAAGTCCATGCAGTGTGAGTGTAGACAGCCATAGTTAATGACAGTGTACATGGCTGTGGTGCATGTGTGTACATGTTCAGTGATTGCCTACACCCTGGAACACAATGTGTACAAGGACACATTTCTGTGCAAGTATTATAAGCTCTGCAATGTCCTGTGCACCATCACACACAGGTATACATACCATGGCTGCATGTGTTATCTGTGTGTCACATGGATTTCCATGTCTGATTGCAGTGTCTGTGTCTGTAGCAGATAATTGTGGACACAGGTGTAGCACATGCATGCTATGTACACACGGGATGAGTGGTGCATGTATACGTGATGGGATACCAATCCTGGACATGGCCATTGTAACAGTATGGGATGTAGTACCATTAGCCATCATCATCATGCATCATGTGGTCACTCAAGGCCACTAAAGTGTGCTAGACCACCGCCTAGCATGCTGTACCTGAACTGCAGTGCTGTGGCTAAGTTCACAATTACACAGCCACGTTGCACAAGGGTGTGTGAGGTGCCCAATAGGGAGCATTGCCTAACATGACTGTGTTATGTGTTGAGGAGTGTTGCACAGCCCCATGCTAGGCCCCTACCTCTCAGGTATATTATGTGTGGTGTGTGGATGACATGTGGGATACTGAAGTGTGACCTGGCAGCGGGTGTCCAGTTACACTATGTGTAGCATGTTGAGGTGTACTGCGTATGACAAACGTGTTATGTTGTGTACATGTGTGTCAACTATGCCTATCCAATGTGCAGTACAGTGTTGCCACATTTGTGTCTGATGCTCTGTGCATTGCATGTGATTGAGGCAGCTACTGACTTTACTGAGATGTTTCACGTCTCACAGCAAACATGCACAGCATGCATTATGCGTAGGTGTGTTATGTGTACATGGCCTACACCTCACCTATGACATGCACAGTTCAATACCAAGTTTAAAGTGTTAACACACTCACCAGCATGTATCATCTGCCCTGCTGTCACACCAGAGGGACCTGCAAGAATATGACACAGTTTGTCAGTGGCCACAACTGTGGCATTGCTACTGTGAGTGTGCTAAACTACAGTAGAACAACAGGCATAGGTGTACAGATACTATTCAAATTATCAGTATTGCACACAATAGGCAGCACAACTGCTAAACACAGTACACATCTCACATATGCATAATCTAACAATACAGGTAACAGTAGTCTACAGCTAGGGCATGTTACCTGCACGCTCCATGTCACCATGCTGGGTGGCTCCGGCCTCCATGACGACACATGTGTGATGTTGTTGCTGCTGTAGGCCAGGAGCCACCACACTTAGCAGCAGTTCCTCCACTCTGGTGAGGGGGATGTATGGCCACCCCACCACCTGTGGCAAGCTGTTGTCTGTGGATATCAGATGCACGCCGCCGGACATGTCTAATTAAATCACTGCAGTGATGGCGTACCTGCTCATATGTCCAGTTATGCATGCCTATGTCATTTACCCGATGAACAAGTTCTTGCCACAGTGCAGTATGCTCCTGCTGGTGCTGGCTGGCCCTGGAAAACAGCAGGGTATAGTGCTGAACCAGGCTGTGGTGGATTTCCTGTTCCTCTGCGGCTGTGTAGGAGGGATTCCTGTGATGAGCCATAAGCCTGGAAGACAAGTAAACGATATGTGTGAGCAAGTCATGTGGCACACTTAACATTATACAGTACAGATATCAGTTAACTGCCATATATAGCATCTGTTCGTCTGTCAGAGGATACACACATTCAATACCACATATCAGTGCTCAGCCCACAACTGGCTGACAGTGCCTGCCACACTCCATATAACACACCAGTATACACCAGTACTCGGCACACTGTTTGGGATCCAATGCACAGCCTTGCCAGGGGGGTACATATCAAGCTAATGCATGCAGAAATATGTCATCCATTGCAATGAATGTGAAGTACAGTTACAGTATAACCAGTAACCCACCCTAGTCGTTGATGCCATACCCCTACCTAACATATGTGCACAGTTGTTAATATAGCTGGCATACTGCTGTAACAGAGTATACATGTTGCTAGGTACACACGCAAACCCTGCATCACACATGTGATTGCAGACATGGTACAGGCATCATTACACACACATCAGACATTCATACAACACACAAATGTATGCTGACACAGATGAGCATTTCCTGTGTACCTTACAGTACTGTGTGCCCCTACTTACAGATACCTATGCCTGAGGTATGTAATCTGTGCAGACTACAGGAAACACACAAGACAGTGTTACCAGGGAATGTGAACATACACCATACTGTGCTGTTTAGGCCTACAGCTTCAGGTGGTACAATGGTTCAAATGTCGGCTGGATTCACCAGCAGTACCACTTACTGAGCATACATGTATTGCTTCAGCCTATGATGGGACACCACAGTCGTACACAAGGAACTACATCACAACATATACCATCCTACTATGTCTGCATCCCAATAACTGACACATCTTACTCTGGCCTCACACCTAGGACACAAATGACCATGACAGAAACAACCTCACACTAAGCTATCACACCGTTACAGACCTTGCACACATTCACTGTCACACTCATTCCACCTCACATAGCAGGTATTGCACTGTGTACATGTCTGTGTGCATTGTGTCATAAGTAGGTAATACGCTATTGGCCCTGGGGCCTACAGCAGGCTAGCCATATGCTACCCTGGCCTTTGACACACATGTAATTAGATTTCACTTCCTCCTGTCAATGGGATACACAGAGGTGATTCCCAGGGCGTGTTACCTATCCCCCAGACAATCATCAGGGTATGTATGACATCTGCTACTGAGGAGCCTTGTTTGTTCATGCTGGGTGGTTTACTCCAGAGTATGGCATATTTGCCAATAGGAGCCTATCCCTCCAGCATGTGCTGTTTAGTGAGGTTGCGGGGATTAGGGACCTAGGCCATGTAGCCCGGTGGGATTGTGAGGTGTTGACATGGTGGTTGTCTGACTGCTATGGGTGTGGCATACCTCTGTATGTTCGGCAGAGGTAACCTCTGGGTGGCCAGTATGCAACGCACTGTAGCTGTGGTTATGTGAGTCAGTCTGCATAGGGTATGTGTTTCAGGGCAGTATTACCCTTTGTGAGGTATGTCTGTGGCCTTTCCACTTGCTGTAGTTGTCATGTGAGGTACATACCACATGGGGCATTGTGATGAGTACAGGGGAACACTGACCTATATTTCCATACATGACACATCGTTTGTGATGACACGTACCATTAGACAGATTACAAGACTAGTGTGGCACTGTGAATATCAAAGGGGAGGCTACTGTCCACCTGTGTCCCATGTTCCCTTCTGACACCTTCAGTGTTAGTCAGGCAACCACCTATCTGGTAGTTAGTGGGTAAAGTGTTTTGGAATGGGGTATGGCACTGCAGTATCAACACTGGTGTTCAGTCCATGCCTTGGTCACCAGGCACCTGTTGCAATACGTCTGACCCTGTGTCTCCCTCTCTCACTATATATATATATATATATATATATATATATATATATATATATATATATATATTTATATATATATATATATATATATATATATATATGAATATATATATATATATATATATATATATATATATATATATATATATATATACATATCTATATATATCTATATATGTATATATATCTATATATATATCTACATATGTATATATCTATATATCTACATATCTATATATGTATATATGTATATATATATATATATATATATATATATATATATATATATACATATATGTATATATATATATATATATATATATATATATATATATATATATATATATATATATATATATATATATATATATATATATACATACTTGTAAACATCCACTGCTGTACATATACATGCACATATATGCACATATACTGCCCACCTTTCATGGTGGGAATATCAATTATGGAACAGTTGTGAGACATACAATTATGTAATAATATTGCACAGTGTTGTGCAGAATGCATTTCGCTGTCCTCAGGCTGTATAGCCGTAGCAGACCTCACTGGCTGTAACTCAGTCCCACAGCATTTAACCACCACATGACATATACCTGCACTGCTTGCTGTTTTCAATGCCACACACTACAACCTACATAGATATGTGCACATAGCAACCTTCAAATACATATATATGTCCAGCCTTCACTAACAGTTGCAGTATGTCCCTTTCCCTATGCACATCTGCATATACATATAGATACGGACTGCTACCACATAAGGAGTGTTCACAGTATGTAGAGTACCCTTCAGACACATCATTTGGATGCCAGCAAATACATCAGTGGTACATGCCTTACCTTTGTATTTCTCACCTCAGTCTGTTGTACCTGTTGATGTTTTCTTATTTTTTTTTAGGTTGGTGTCTTCAACTTCCTCTGTTTGTTTTTTTTGGGTTTTTTTTTTTTTTTTGGTTGGTTGGTGTCTCCAACTGCCTCTGTTGTTTTCCTTTTGTTTTGGTTGGTGTCTCCAACTGCCTCTGTTTGTTGTTATTTATTGGGTTGGTGTCTCCAACTGCCTCTGCTTGTTTGTCTGTTTGTCTGTCTGTTTGCCTGTCTCTCTCGCTCGCTCTCTCTCTCTTCAGTTGCTGCAATGATATTATTGCATGTGTGGACAGCAAGTACAGGCTGCTTTTGTAGGTATCTGCACATGTGCATGTGATGGCCTCTGCACCAATTGGTGCCCACCATTTAGTAATTGCATGCAGCCTGCTGTGTGGTAATTGCAGTTCTCACTGTGATTTCAGGACACTGCTATAAAATGATAGGTTAGGTAGGCGTAGGCCTTTCAGTTTTGCAAGGTGGGGACCATGCTTGTTTGCTGTGGACACTGTTGTGTCAGTCAGAAGGTTGGTATATGTCTCATATCTGAAGCTGGGTTGTAGCCAGTGAAATGCATGTTGTACTGAAACCTGACTGTTGCTTCTTCCAGTACACTCTTCTCAGTGTGTAAGTTTACTCACACCTCCTAATGCTAACACTGGATACATGGGAGTATGTACTTTCATTTGGAATTAGGGAATTAACTGGCATACAACAGTAGTTATTGCAATGTATTCCTATGGCTTTCCTATTTTCCCTTTACATTCACTCCTTGTAATGCATGTTATATTTCTTTCAGCACCAAGTTATTGTATATCTGCTGTGGCTTAGTGGTACATCATGTAGACTGGTGAGTCCAAGGTGTGGGTTTTGAGACTGACAAGGGTATTTTATTTTGCTGCTGAGCAATACAAGGGCCTTGTCATACAGAGTGACTAAGGCACTTTTAAGCAGTTGTAAGCGGGTTTGTGCGGGTTTGCGTGATGCTTAGTGATGGTTAGCTATGCTTAGCTGAGCTTTTTGTATTTTAGCAATACTAAGCTAAGCTTAGCTTAGCTCATTTTATGTTAGCAATAGTAAGCAAAGCTTGGTGTAGCTTATCATATCTTAGCAATGCTAAGCTAGGCGCACACATGCGCACACTGGTGCAAACCCGCTTACTACTGTTTACAAGTGCTCACTCCCGCTAACCCCCACGCTCATGTCTTTGACAGAAAAGTAAATGGGGAGATAGGAATGTGGTGATAAAGGGTGCTCAAAGAGGGGAAGACAGTAGGGAAACTAGCTTGGGATGTCACGATGGGTGTAGAGAAAGTCCATAGCTGCCCATTTCTTTACCAGCAACAGCTGTGCATATGCAATACATTAGGTGGGCTATTTGAAACCTTCCACCCCTGAGAGAGGGTTGAGGACATCTAAGTATGTTGTACTACCAATTATGAATATCAGGCACCTGCACTGTTTGTGAACTGCTATACTGTCATTAGTACGTTACTCACATCTGAACAGTTTGTGGTTTGTGTTGACATTAGCACAGTCTGCTCAGGATGACTGGACATATTTCTGTACTGTGTATGCCTGCCTACACCCTTGGTTGTGCCTGACTACATGGGTATATAGTACCTTTGGGTAGGGGAGCAGAACTGCAGTGTGCATTATTATCGTGTGATGTTTATCTTACTGAAAATGCAGAGTTGCTGTGTACCTGTAATTCTGTGAAGGCTTGTAGTCTGTCTGAGTAGCTCCCACCTGTGGAGATATCCAGATGGTAGACAGAGGTCAGCCTAGTATTCTTTGACTGTGCACCACAGCAGTCTTTTCAGCACCTGAACAATGGCATTGTCACAGGTAGTTGCTAGCAGTTCATGGCTACATCCTTTGCTATTTCTGCTTTGTACTGCTACATAAGGGCATGCTTGTGGGATTCATTCTACAGCTATTTGCAGAGTGTGTAACAGCAGACAAGCTGATATGCCTGTGTGTTTCTGACTCTTCCAGGCCTCAGATACTTTCACGTATATATTTGAACAGCCTCAGGGAAAGGTACATATAACTGGGATACACCTGTCATATAGTTCAGACATTTTGCAGTTCAGACTTTGGGTGATTCAGAGCATTTCTATTACTACACCTTTTCTGACATGCAAGCAGTGTCTACACTCACTTATTGACATTTGTTATTAAGTGAGATTTAACACCTTTCTGCCTACTGTTAGTACATTTCACAGGGAGTCAGAGGGGCACAGCTAACATTTGTTTACAAATCAGGGTCATCACTGTAGAGCAGTCACTGTTGGGAGGTCTGGCCTGTGACCTATGCAAATATGCCAGTGTGTATCCTGCTCTGATACTGTGTGGGGTTTGTAAGCTGCTACTGTAACCTTATTCCCTACTAGCATGGCTGATTCTCTTTTCACAGTCATGTCATGCAATTCAACAACACCTGCTGGTTAAGGCCCACAGAATAAGATTTGTGTTACGCCATTGCTATTTTCCCTTTACATTCACTCATGGTAATGCATGATAAATTGCTTTCAGCACTAAGTTATTGTATATCTGCTGTGGTTTAGTGGTACTTCATGCAGACTGGTGAGTCCAAGGTCCCGCGTTCGAGACTGACATGGGTATTTTTATTTTGCTGCTGAGCAATACAAGGGCCTTGTCATACAGAGTTACTAAGGCACTTTTAAGCAGTTGTAAGAGGGTTGGTGCAGGTTTGCGTGACGTTTAGCAATGCTTAGTTAAGCGCACACAAGCTCACACTCACGCATCCCCGCTAACTACTGCTTAAAAGTGCTTACTCCCGCTAACCCCCGCGCTAATTTCTTTTAAAGAAAAAAAAAAGGGGAGATAGGAAAGTGGTGAAAAAGGGGGCACAGAGAGGGACAGACAGTAGGAAAACAAGCTCGGGATGTGCAGGAAGGGTGTAGGGAAGGCCCATAGTTGCCCATTTCTTTAACAGCAACAGCTATGCATATGTTGAAAATTTGGGGTGAGTTTTGAGACTTTCCACCCCTGAGAGAGGGGTGAGGACAACATAGTTTGTTGCACTGCCAATTAGAATTATCGGTGTACATGTCCTATGGACATGTGTGCAAAATGGGAAGCTATGTATGAGGCGTAATTTTTTTTTCGGGTACAGATTGCCCTTTTTTTTTTTTTTTTTTTTTTTTTTCCAGGTGAGTGTGGTAAGTGAGGTAGGAGAAATAGGTATATTTGGGGAGGTAGGTTGGGGAGGTAAACAGACAAGACAAACAAGATGCATACAGGGGCGGAATTTGACACATGGGGTGGGTAAACACAACTGACGGGGAAGGTTGTTTGGAAATCGCAAGCCCATGAGCCCACAGATGGTAACAGTGGAACTGAGATCCCCACCCATGGGCAGTCACCACTGCACCTTCACAGCCCCGGGGGTGGCTGTACTGGGGGCTGAGTAGGATGGGCAGGCTCAACCATGAGACGCGCCACTCTCGCCTCAAGCTGGTGTAGGGGATCAGCGACTGAACGCTGGATCTTCCTACGCACCACAGCCCGGACCCTTCGAAGGGTGACGGGTGGCCCTTCTCCGCCCACGCTTGCACAGGGGGGATGAGCCCCATCCCCTGCAGCGCTTCCACCTGAAGGTGGCACAGGACCAATGGAGGAGGGGAGTCCGGGCTGGGCACCAGAGCCACTGGTGCCAGGTGCACTTGCCAACTGAGGAGGGACAGGTGGGTCTGCTGGGACCAGCCTTCCCATACGTTCTGTGATTTGGTGTGTTTCATTACAACATAAACAACAGCATTCCAGATTAGTTGTAACAGCATGCAGTAATATTCCCATTAACCCAACACACCACAGTTCCAACAGTTGAACAGCAAACATAACACATGCATATATTGAACAACAGTGGTTATTCCAACCGCATGCAGGGATGATTGGTAGCAACAGGCCACCATGAACGTGGTGTTTGAACAGGGCACATGCATCAACATGAGTGCAAATATTTATGGAACAATAGGACATATATCCTGACAAATATTTAAGATTACACATACCCATTGAGGTGCGGAATTGCATGGTTTATGCACAAACAGTAGGGTGTAGAAAAAACCTCCATTAACATCTTATAAACACTTTTACTCTACACTATATTCCTAGTGACTGCAGGTGTATATTCCCTACATGTATTATTATACTTGCCACCATGCATTAGGTTGTGTAGTGGGTTTGGCTAGTTCAATCTATACTTGACCTATATCTCACATACTAACTGTCTAGAATGCAGATGTTACTGCTACATATTTCATGGTTGCATTTATATTTCTTTATCTACATATCTGGATGTTTTCACATGACATTTTCACTTCTAATTGTACAGAACCCTGCATTTATTGAAGCACACTTACATTTCTGGGGAACATAGCATGCTACACGTGTGCCAGATTTACTTATGCATGCCAGTCAGTAACTGACTGTTGAGGACTGTATATTTACTTCACAGCTACTAGCACTTCCATCACCCACTTTAGATGGGACTGCAGAACTCTAGGTTGCCAGCACTTTCTAACACATTGCTATTTGTATAATGCAAGGGTACAACAACATTTCATACTAAGTGAAACAGACACACTCTGGGTTTTAGACCTTTATTACACACTTTTCCACAGGCTCACTCCTTTATTTGTTTTAATGGTATATATGGCAGACAGGTTCACGACATATTATACCTTTATTAATAGGTTAGCACACTCTTTTTTCAGGCTCACTCACATATTATTTTATATGACAGTGCCTGCTGAGATATTATTCCAGACATTTGTTACCTTTCTTAATGGGTTACTACACTCTTTTTCTGCCTCTCTAATGTTTTTATCTGACAGTACATGCAGAGGACTTATTCAGTCCATTTTATGGCTGTATTATTGGACTACAACACTTTCTTTCATGCTCTCTCCCATATTTTATATAACAATACATGCAGAATAATCACTAACCTGCCTGGCGGCGCAGCCTTAGCAGCCTATCAGCATAGGCTTGCTGATTCGTAACACAGTCACCTGCAGCTGTAAAGTAAATGAAGGGATATTGAGACATTCCTATCCGTTATACATAGTCCATTTTAAATCCTTACATAGTGCATTCCATGGCTACATACTCAGTTGTGGGGCATCCCGCATCCCACAGGCCTCCTGTATCCACTGGTTCAGGCGGTCCTCCTTTCGTCTCTTCAGGTCCGCATGGTGGTGACGGACCTGCTCACCAGTCCAGGGAATGCCTGTGGCACTGGTGAGATCATGAGCTAACTGGTTCCAAGCCTCTGCCTTGTACTCCGTCCCTTGGAACTGGCCCTGCAGGAGTCTTGCCTCGTGATGGTGGACTAGGAGCCAAACCATGTATTTGGATTCCTCGGTGCCCCATCTCTGCGCTTGGAAGAGCACTCCCTCTCCAACACCAGACATTCTGACCGCAGATATGAGCTACAATCAGTTATGGCGTGTATTCCTGCCTGTGGGGCTTAAATATGCCGCATTTCCCACAGTTTTTTGTGATTGGCCATTTTGTAAAATTCTCGGCTGACTGCAGACCTGCTTAGTAATGGTTAAACTACCATTCCTAAGTTTATGAATGTTAATAGTGGCTATTTCCCCTATGTTGTCATGGCTTAGTGGTTCTGTACTTTGATTATGATGCAAAGGGTCCTGGGTTCAAATCTTGTCATTCTTTTATTTTAATACTGTCTAGACAGGCTAGGGGGTGTGGCTGCGTTTAAGCAACTTAGCTCTACATTGCTCCCCTGTGCCCTATGGTGCCCTGGTTGGCGCGGCGCACAAACACATTGCGCTGGGTAAAGCGTTTTTAAATGTTGGGCAACTCTATTGCGCTGGTTAAAGTGCTATTACACTATGGGCAACTCTGTTTAGCTGGGTGAAGCACTATTAAACTATGGGCACCTGTGTTTAGCTGTGTAAAACGTTGCTTAACAGCAGGCTATTATATATCTGGGTCTTTTCAAAATATATATTTTGTTCGCTGACACATTGGCCATGTCACTGCTTTTAATAAAATTTTAATCATATTTGTCTGGTATTATTTCAAATACTGATTTAAAACATAAATAAGAAGGGGAGTGGTGGGACTCGAACCATGAATGCCTTCTCTTTGTGCATACACTCTACCATTATGCTACTGCTATTTGGATTAATTTGCATAAGTAGTTCTTATATGCTCTTCAATGTCACAATTGCTAACTGTGGTTAAGCAATGGGCACACCCGCGCAAACAAGCGCAAATACGGGCAGCTATATCGTGGATTTAAAAAAAAATAATATTTTCTGTTTTATAACTCTGATGGGGGTTTACAGTGTCAGGGAGTGTGGTGTTGGGTGCAAGTACATTTGAGCGGACTCGCTCTTGTCTGTTGACATTATGCTTTTTAAAACCTTGCAGGGGCATGGACCTTTAGACTGCTCGGCAGTCGGACATGCCCCCTGCTTGCCTACTCAGTCCGTGTAAGAGTTACGGATGAGTCAGCGTGCCCTCATGAATATTCATGGCACGCTGACATCATACCGTTCAACTGCAGCCTCCGAGTAAGACATATTAAGTCTTACACGGAGGTTTCGTGAATCCGGCCCAATGTGTATACTGGGAAAGTCTAAGTGTCAGAATGATGTAATCTGGGAGGGCCTAGCAGAAATGTGTCAGTGATTTTAAAAACTATTGCTCAGACAGAGACTGTAAGCATTTTTGTCTTGATAGCCATTTCATCAGCACTCTGCCTGTGTCTTAAGTAACTTATTTCAGAAATATGTTTTCTTGTAGTAATAACTAGGAAATTATAAGAAAGTTAGACTGTGTTTTTCTGTTATGTCAGAACTGTACTACTGATTTATTTTAAGTTTCTGTGTGATTGCTGAACTCTTGAGTAGCATTGTATTGTAGTAGTATTGTCTTGTGTTTTAATTATTTATTATTAAATATTTTTAAAACCTTTTACCTGTGGCTGGTTTGTGTAGAGACAAGTTAAGCTCTAGAGTACATTGTATATTTATAGAGTTTATTGTACAAGACCACTATAATAAGCCTTAGACTGTTTAGTCACACTTACTAATTGGATAACAATATTGCACATTAATAATTGGACATCCTTTTAAGGGCCACTGGGTAGCTGATAAATATTAGCTGGTGGTGGCAGTAATTACTACTGTATAGTTTGGATAAAGGGGCACAGCTGGAGAATCTGTGTCAGCCTTTCTCAGGAGTGTCTGTGAAGTTGTACTAATACTTATCTCAAAGTGTGTGTGCGTGTCAGCTACATGGGCAGGGACATGAAGCACTGGTTGGACAGAGAGGGTACTGGAGGTTAGCTTGCCAGCTAGGCTGAGATCTGGACCCTATAGCTGTGCCAGTGGGGAGTCTTATTGTGGACCTGGGGAGCAAAAGAGCAACCAGCCCCAGACTAACTGTGATTTCTGTGTGCACTTAAGGGAAATTGTACTTTACTGTGTGTATTTGTTATCCTTTCCTCTTATATGAGATGCCCTCCCAAATGTTAGTGGTGAGGATTGAGGCTCTTTGATTGCTGGGCCAGGGCACGGCCATCACAACCTGTGCTCTAGAAAATAAAACCATGATATGTCAAAAGGAATGGTACAGTCTTCTCATATACCCACATAGGAACAAACAGCAATATGTATGCCTTACGTGGACATGCCTGTAAAAACCTCATGGACAAAGATTACCTCAGGCAATGGAAGAAATATAATGCAGGATTAAAGAATGCACTAGTTCTTTATGCTTCTCTTAATATTAGCAAGAAATGGAAATTTGAACTGGACCCAGAGGCAAAAATCTCAGCAGCAATGCTATTATGCTGGAGATGAGCATGTAGATACTAAAAACATACTGTGATATTTTCAAGATCTCTGCAAAGTCCAATTAAGTATATCCAAACATCAGGAACCTCAGTCAGAAAACCATTGACAGTTGGGGCAAAGGGTTAAGGCTCTCAGCTGTAATTTTTGCGGTACAGGGTTTGATTTCATCATCATGTATTTGCCTACATGTGTCTATCACCTTAAGACTTTTAACCAGACAATGCTTGAGCGTAACTAGGAATTTGAGCTAGATTTGAGTGTAAGCCTAGTAACCGCCTGTGAACATATGACCAACTGCAAATGTACAGTTCAGAGCCTGAAGCAAAGTCCAGATGGTAGAACAATTACAGAGATAAAATAGTAGAGCATTACAGAGTCAAGAATTCACATATACTTTTAGGGTTTGATTAAATCCAATTTGGCTTCAAAACCAGATAGAAACCTAAAAAAAAAAAAGAAATAACAAACAACTCAATCAACTTGCATGTGATCAGTGACTCAACAATCAGTAAAAAGACACATACTTCATTGTTATTTGTACGGAGAAAGTTACTTCAACACATCCCCTCCCAAGGAGAAACAATTAGTAACACAGCCAGCAGAGCAGACCGGACAAAATACAAAACAAACACAACACAAGAGTATGAGGGGGATAATACTCACAGCCATGCAGAAAGATGCTGCCTGTCTATCCAAAAATATAACACATACTTGACCTCCTTCTCCTTGAATGACATCTGAATTTATAACCAAAGTTTTAAGGTTAGGTCTGTGTTCAAGGATCTAGAGACACGAGCAGGGAATTCAGTAACTGGCCATCTGGTACAAGATTTGTGACAAGCACGGCTGCTTTGCAGTAAATGGTTTGCATGTACAGGTATTGAAATTGATGCTTTTTGTCTTAGGTATCATTTTATACCTTAACAAACTGCAATTGAATAAAGTGACATTTATGACCCTTAATAGACTGAACTGAAGGTAGACTTGCAAAACACATGATGTTTAAAAAAGGGGATGGTTTTGAAATTATTATTCACACTGGGGGTACAGATATATGTACTGTAATGGAAAAATGGTCTAAGGACTCTTTTGTGGCCACGTGATTACATGCTGTATGATAGTCAGGAAGCATGCACATATGTGCAAAAGCATGCATAAGACCATCTAGAGCAAAAGTGTATATGGAAGTGACCAGTTTCCATGGTGAAGGGTTAGGCACTGGGAAGGGGGGCCTGAATGACCCCAGGGCAGTTCCTCCCTAATACGCAAGTCCAACATCATGAAGGAAATGATTGGTCCCATAAAGATCCTGCCCTGAGCAGAGAAAGAATGGGCCATAGGGCTACTGGCTTAATTTTAGTGCAAATAAGTCTAGCTATTGTTTCTCTTTACGTGGAACAAATGGGCTGCTTGGGTGCTAGAAGAGGTATCTGATGGTATTCATGTAAGTGTGTGTGTGTGTGTGTGTGTGTGTGTGTGTGTGTGTGTGTGTGTGTGTGTGTGTGTGTGTGTGTGTGTGTGTGTGTGTGTGTGTGTGTGTGTGTGTGTGTGTGTGAGGACAATAATGGTTTCAATTTATTAAATCAATACCAGATTTACTTGGCTTCACATCTTTTTATTGTGCAGCAAATGGAACAGGTAGTGGTATTTCAATATTTCTACAAGATCACTTAAAATCAAGACTACAAGAAACAGAACCCCAGAATTATAATTTTTAGATATAAATATTGCAGCTAGCAGAATTTAACTTCATAGGGCATTATATAACATATTCTGTGGCTACTATGGAGTGCAAAAACTAACTTAATGGTCTACTACAACTTAAAAATGCAAATTAGTAGCATTTCCACAGTGGCTTCCTTCACCCTTACATAAAATTGTAAAATTAACATTCTAACAACAAACACTTCCAGATAATATTGAATTACATTTTTAAAAACAAATTAATATAAACTGCTCATTATTCAAGAAGGGGCAACCATATGCTTGACATTACAACACCTTTGCTTCTAATTGCCCCCCCCCCGAACATCTCCTTTCTACTAAGCACTGGACATTTTACTATCATATGTGACATAATCAGTACTACCCATGGATTAGACAATATGTCCCTTTTCTTAAGGTTGATAAAAGTTAACAACAGTGAGATAAATTCATTACTCGCTGCCACATACTGGAGCATAATTCTAATTACTATCATATTCGATTAAAGGAAGGTAATACATTATTAAATGATGTATACAAAATATAAGGCATACATGTAATGGAATATTCCAAAGTATATGCCAATAACGTATAAATGCAATCCAACTTTAAACAATAAAATACTATGTTGAAACAACATCAACACAGTACAAATGGAGGAAGAAGATATGCCACTTAAAAAAATCCTACCTTATTGAACAACCTGCATAAAGAAATTAAAGGCAAGAAAGTACTTTTAAACTGATCAAACTGGAAAGATGAGAATATGAAACAAGACTAGCATTTCAAACAGAGGCAGAAACAAAGAACTAGATTCAGAGATGGCTAACAGCATCAGACTGCAAGTCTGTATTTCTGATTCTGTCTTAGCTGCATATAATGAGGCTACATATACATCTAAAATAAATGTTTTGTTGCTAAAATATATTTCAGATGCATATGCAATCATATTATGTATAGCTAAAATAGAATTAAATACACCAGTTGTCAGTAGGTAGATCTACGTGACAGCACCAGCTGTCTCTGAATCTGACTTATCTTCTTCATTTATGTCAGTATACAAAATGGAAAGAAAGCACAGAAAGAAATGTAACAGATTTTCAATAAACTACACAGTAAAATCTGATTCAAAATTAACACCAGAGTAATTATTTATGAGCATCAATAATTCTAAGGTTGTAAGGGTTATAACTTTGTCATTAAAGATGACCCCCTTCCAAAAATGTAACAGATGAAAAGACCACTGCAACATTAAAATATTAAAAATAATAATAATATCAGATCTGTGGTACCTGAAACTATACACTACAATATTTTTACATAATAACATGGATATTAACAAAAACACTTGGGTATTCTTGCCAAGAAAGTTTTAGCAGCAAGACACTATCCAAAACAAGTTACAGCGGTCACTATTCTAAAGTACATTTTTACATGAGCTGCCAGTGGTCACTATTCTAAAGTACATTTTTACATGAGCTGCCAGTGGTCAGTATTCTAAAGTACATTTTTACATGAGCTGCCAGTGGTCACTATTCTAAAGTACAATTTTACATGAGCTCCAGACAGTTGTGAACAGATCGACATTGTTTGCATTTCTGTAAGTGTTTTCAGTGGATAAATGCAGAGCTTATACTAAAAAGGACTTGTGACTTGGTAATACTTGCAAAAACACAGGTTAGTTAAGGTAACATCCTTCCTACTTAACGAGGAGGTATTTTCTGAAGAAATAACATTAGCAAAAGATAAAGGACTGGCAATGCATGCTGTTTTATTTTTTATTTGTATTAATATTCAATAAACATCAGCAAATCAAACAAAACTATATACAATGGTACAAATAACAAAAAAGCAACATATCCACATCAGTATTTGTAATTTAATAGCACATTGATTCTAATTCTTTGTTTTTGACTCTCCAGTCATTGCTATGTTAGTAATAAGTTCAACTTATGTCTAATATTTAAAGTCTGAACTACAACACTAGCTTCTTTTTTAACACTAAACTATTTCTGATATACTCCATTGGCTAATTCAAGAAACTTGTAAAAGCAAGAGCATACATTACTCTTCCAGTTATTAAATATTTTTTTCCTTGCTTTTGCTAACAATCCCCATTCAAATGTAAATCACAACCAGGAATTGGAGAATTAGTGAAAATCTGGTGAAATTACAATTAACTGATTACATACTCTTAAACAATGACTGCATATTCTCTGAAAAATTAATTTATTTATTACACCCATAAAATATATGATCCCAGTCCACTTTTATATTTTTACACCACCAGCAAGTTAACTTCTTGATTCTATACATACTTTTATTTTATAATGAGTTAAGATTATTTTCTATGTACATGCAAATATGTTTTAGTACAAACTTAATGCTGTTCAACACTTATCTCTTTCTGATATACTCCATTGGCTAATTCAAGAAACTTGTAAAAGCAAGGGCATATATTATTCTTCCAGTTATTATTTATCGTTTTCCTTGCTTTTGTTAACAATCCCCATTCTAATCAACATCAGAACCAGGAATTGGAGAATTAGTGAAAATCTAGTGAAAATACAATTATCTGACTACATACTCTAATTCATTTATTACACCCATAAAATATGTGATCCCAGTCCACTTTTATGTTTTACACCACCAGCAAGTTAACTCTTTGATTCTATACATATTTTTATTTTATAATGAGTTAAGATTTGTTCTGTGTAAATATTCCATGCAAATACTTTTCAGTAAAAACTTGATGTTGTTTAGCTGATTTTAATAGTAAAGTCTTATTCATATCATTATCAGCTTCACACGTGCTTAAGAAATTCCAGTAATTTGGTTTAATAATCATAAGTTAAGCTAAGATGATCTTGTATAATCTAAATAAACAGGCATTAGTCCTTTTAATATTACCTTGTTTTCCAATGTATTATAAAATTGGTCTTGTGTTTTCATTTTTCTTTATGAAGTTATTTCCAAATTGAATCAATACAATTGAAGTATAAAACTTTGTTTAAATACTGTTGTTATAACAAGAGAAGATGTGAATCTAGAATTATTATAATTATTTATAATTTGCAGAAAAGCACTACAGACCTATATAGTCTAATAATTTGCACATTTGCAAAACAAATAAAAATAATAATTCCACTACCACCCATTGACACTTAAGTTCCTAGTCTGCAAAATAGACCTAGACAGACTACCTTTCTTATCTACCTATAAAAACTCAGTCAATATTTTTTAAATTTAGATATTCTAACCATTTTTATAAAAATAGAAAGTATATAAAACACGTATAACTTATGTGTGTGTGTGTGTGTGTGTGTGTGTGTGTGTGTGTGTGTGTGTGGGGGGGGGTACTAAGGATTAGTTGACCATTCTAATTAGTGAATGGAAAAAAAAAATCTCATTCAGCTGACTGAAAATCAGCTGACTGAATGTACTGGCTTTTGTTTTGCTTGAGATCATGGTACAATGGGGATCAGAAAATGTACCCTTTCCCCACTGTGGCATGATCATGAAGATGGTATATATGTATGCAAGCTTCTGAGCCCCCCAAGTCTTTCCGTGTTGGAGGGAAGCCTTTTAGCTTATCAGTGGGAGTGGTAAGCACTAGGTAACCTGTCTACCACATAGGAAGTGGTTCTGGCCCAGAAATTGTAGTTATTGGCTGTTTGGGCAATCTCTTCCATCTCTCTCAACTTTCTGATTTGAAAGCCTGCATTTGCACTTGTTTCTGTCCTGTAACTCGTCTAGTGCAGATACAGATTCTTAGTTTTAGCACTTAAATTTGCTTATTCGTGCTCGGCACTTGTTCAGAACTTGTAAGCACTAAATAAGCTACTAATTACTATAGCACTCAACCTTCTTCATTACCTAGAGGAAAACAGTTTTTGTACTTACTTTCCTCACTTGCTTAGAGAAAAGGAAAACTGTTTTTGTACTTACTTTTCTCACTTGCTTATAGAAAAACAGCTCTTGTACTCACTTTCCTCACTTATCTAGAGAAAAATAGTTTTTTATTCAGGCATGTCCAAGGGTCAGCTCCCAGTGTTCCCTCCTGTCTATCTGATGAATCTGGGCATCTTGAGGCAATGTAGAAATTGCCTCATGTGCACAGACAACCCCTGTGAGAGATACACGTATCTAGCCAAACTGGAGGTAAACCTCTCTCCAACCAAGACTGAACTTGACAGTCATGAGGAGAAGGTAAACATTTGCACCACACCACACTCATCACATAGTCTCACTAAATCTACATGACCAAAATCCACACATAGTAACACAAAACAATTCGCGGAGGCTCTCAATAATAATCTGTCTAAGCAACAGAGACCTCCAAAGCAGAAATGCAAGCAACCTCCATCCTCCAACACAACCCAAATGAGACATAGCCCACAGACTCAGTGTGCCACTCAATCACAGCCAATAAGGCAAAACAACGTACCCAACACACTAGTCATAAGTGACTCTATAGTCAGGCACACTGATGTCCCACTCACCAGGTTAAACAAGGAGAAGGTTACTGTCAGCTGCCTGTCGGGTGCCAGGATTTGCCACATAACCCACGCACTCAGGTCACTCCACAACAAATACAAATATGATTCTGTCATTGTCCATGCTGGTGTGAATGACCTGAGATGTACCTCCCTGGACTACATGAAAAGAGACACGGAAGAGCTCTCCAATCTTGTAGCTCAGGCAGGTATGACCCTAGCCCTGAGTAGCATTCTGCCTTTGCCCAGAAAGATACCACAGTACAAGGACAAAATGATTGACTTCAACAATTGGCTAAGCTTCTGGTGTAATTCTAAGGGGATCCAGTATCTGTCTGCTTGGGATGACATGGTCGACAGACCATGATGCTTTCCCACAGATGGCCTGCACCTGTTGCCCCAGGGATTCCGGATACTGGCTAAGGCTCTTGCTGCTCCTATAGTACCTTTTTTAGGCAAGGTTCAAATAACAAATTCACCACAGTAACAGGAACAGGCAAGCAAAAACTGAGGGTAATGCTACTCAATGCTAGAAGTCTAAATCTCAAAATGCACTCACTCGAGGCACTCCTTAAAATGGAGAACATCGATATCTGTGCAGTGACTGAGATCTGGTTCAAGGCTCCATAGAGCACCCCTGCACTACCAGGCTATAACTCATACCACACTTTTCGGCCATGTAACCTGGACCAAAACACCAAAGGCGGAGGTGTGTCCATATTTATTAAGGATATCCACACCTCCAGGCTAGTTGATTAGCATAATGCATCCGAGGTTATCCAAGTGCAGCTAACTCTGGGAAAAACTGTAATGCAAATTGTAGCTTGCCACAGATCCCCCACCATGCCCCAGGATTCTCACTCCTCTTTTCTTGATGTACTGGAAAATATTAGGGTTCAACCAAACACCCTAACAATGGGCGACTTCAACTACCCCACCATTAACTGGGAAAACTACTCGTGTACCAACTCCTTAGCTCAACGCTTTCTGGAATTCATAAACTCCAATGCCCTGGATCAACTTATCCACACCCCCACCAGGGGCAACAATATCCTAGACCTGGTCATTACCAACATGAGTGACCGGTGTTCCACACCTGAAGTCAACTCCTCGTTGGTCCGATCCGACCATAAGCTAATCACTCTTGATATCCACATCCCACCCCCACCCCCATTAAGGAAACCACAGTAACAAATTTCTCCAAAGCCAACTTCATGCTTCTTAAGACAGTAGTGGTGAATGTCATGACAACCATGCAGATGGACAATACAGTTACAACTGCATCCTACACAAATGCACTCTATAAGCGCTTACACGAGTGCATGGATCGTGCTATCCCAAACAGAACCAAGATGCTATCCTCCAAAAAAAGGAAGCCAATCTGGTGGTCCCCTATCATAAACAAACTGTTCAACAGAAGGAAGAAACTGTTGCAAAAGAGAGTAAAATCCCATGAGTAGAGGAGTTCCCTGGTCAGCCTCAGTAAGAAGCTGAGATCCCTTATAAGATCCTCCAAAGCTAGCTACGAAAACAAAATCGCCACTAATTCTAAGGACAACCACAAAGCATTCTATAGCTATGTCAGGAATCTCGATGGCAACACCCAGATCTGCTCTGAGTTACAGCACAACGGCACAAAAATTGCAGAACCAACTGATATTGCCAACATCCTGGCAGATAGGTTCAGTGCTAACTTTACCCCCCCCTCACCCCCTAAAGGGCCCATATCTATACAGGAAGAATGCAGAGTCCCTGTAATCATAACTACACAGGTAAAAATTGCACTCTCTAAAGCCAAAGACACAGCATCCATGGGACTGGACAACATCCCAGGCTGCGTTTTACATGAACTTCAGAACGAACTGGCTCCCCACTTAAGCATCATGTTCAATAATAGCCTCGCATCAGGCTTTGTACCCACTGAATGGCGCACAGTAACAGTTATCCCACTCCACAAAGGGAGAGCCACCACTGATCCCGGGAACTATCGACCTATTAGCCTGACGAGCCCGGTCTGCAGGCCATGGAACGTATCATCATGGAACTCATAAACAAAGACATTGGTAACCTCCAAACTCCACCCAGTTTGGGTTTGTGAAAGGCAGATCATGCCTCCTGAACCTGATTGACTTCTTTGAGGCAGTCACCAAAGCTGTAGATGAGGGTAAGGTGGTTCACACAGCCTATCTTGACCTAACCAAGGCTTTCGACACCATCCCCCATTCTGGAATTATAGCTAAACTCACTAAACTAGGTATAAATCCCTATGTCACAAGATGGGTTGTGAACTGGCTCACTGACAGAACCCACACTGTAAAAGTTGCAGACTCCAAATCTGACCTCAAAGCAGTGACAAGTGGAGTACCACAGAGTTCCGTCCTGGGACCTCTCCTGTTTGGTATCTACTTCTCTGAAGTATACGTTAACACAAACGACCTCTGGCTAATGAAGTTCACAGATGACTGCAAACTAGGAGCCATAGTCAAGTCCCCAAATGATGTGGACATCCTACAGAAGGGCCTCGCTGAGTCAGATGCCTCGTGTAAGAGCCATGGCCTCAAGCTCAATGCCAAAATATGCAATGTCATCCCCTTTGGTAAAAACTCTGTACCCATGAACTACCACATAGGCAGCAATCTACTTAACACCGAATGTGTGATAAGAGACCTTGGGATCCAGGTGGACAGTAGTCTCTCCTTTGATAGTCACATCGCCACAGTAGTCAGGAAGTCCTTCTACATGGCACACATTATCATAAAAGGGTTCTCATCCAGGAAAAAAGAGGTCATTGTTTCCCTCTACTCGACACTCATTAGACCCATTATAGAGTACAATGCCCCTTTTGGAATGTACCTCACAAGACATCTACAGCAGCTGGAAAGGCCACAGAAGTACCTCACAAAGAGGATTACTGGCCTCAAACAAATGCCCTACACTGACCGCCTCAAAAAACTCCAGCTTTACTCTGTAGCATATCACCTACTCCGAGGTGATCTCTGCCTAACATATAAAGCTATGTCAAACTCAGAGCTGTTGGACATGTGCCACCTAAAGAAATCCCAATCCCTCCTAGCTACACGCTCTAGGTACCTAAACCTTGTCACCACAATAAACAGGACATGCTAGAGGGATAGATTCCTGTCCCAGAGACTTCACATACTCTGAAACTGGCTACCCATCTATGTCAAGAAAAGTTCTTCATTAGCACTCTTCAAGAAAAATCTTGATGAGTGGATGGGAAATAGGAAATACACCCCTGGGATCACTTCTGTGTCTCTGCTTGACAGTGGCACAAGAAAATAACTTTCTTGGGTGGCGTAAGCCAGGGAACCTTGTTGGCTAGGCTTACATAGGCCCTTGGGCCGATAGCCTAGTACCTACCTATGAACCTATGAACCTATATATCATTAGCACAGTGTGTGTGTGTGTGTGTGTGTGTGTGTGTGTGTGTGTGTGTGTGTGTGTGTGTGTGTGTGTGTGTGTGTGTGGTGAGGGGGTTATGAGGTAAAAAAACAATATTTTTAATTTTTGTTTGATTTTCAGTAGGATGTTGATTGACAAGTTGTGTTTGATCAATTGCATTTCAATATGGTAAAATTTTGATATATGGATATACATCTGTGTGTATGTGTGTATGTGTGTGTGTGCGTGTGTGTGTGTGTGTGTGTGTGTGTGTGTGTGTGTGTGTGTGTGTGTGTGTGTGTGTGTACACACACACACACACACACACACACACACACACACACACACACACACACACTCACGCAGAAGCATACATGGATGTAATACTAATATGAATATGTATTTATATATTCAGGCACTAAATTATATATATATATTTGTTTACAAACTTTATGAACCAATAAGTGGTCTGTTATTATAAAATATAGTACTGTAAAATCAACTATATTTTCACCTGTTGCTATACTACCTAGAATTAATATTGTATACCTCAGAACATGTGATCTGATCCATTTAAGGAACTGATAACATGTATTTATAGCTTCCATCAAATATGGCATATGCTGTGTTCATACCTACTAAAGTGAAATTTATTTCAGAAAGTAGGATAAATTAAGATGTAGAATGAATGTTTACTCTTAAACTAATATAAACCATGTTATTAATTAAAAATAAATTATATAAAACATTGATTTATTCACTCAAACTACATTTCTATTATTTTTAGATATTAAACAATTGATCAGAATTATTCACTCTATTCTATGGTAAGTTGAACAATGACTGTTGTTTTTATACCAGAACTATAATAAAGAATTCAGACCAGAAAACACTTTTAAATGAAACAGCTATTAAAAACAGCAGTCGTATGCTTAAATGTACAGTTAAATATTGCATAATTTAATTTTTAGACTATAGAATTTAAAGGTTTACTATCACATAATCAATTGCACTGTGTTCAAGTGTTAAAATGTCTGAACAACATGTTCAGAAATCAGAACACCAAACATAGTAAATGTTGAACGAAGCATTTCAGTAACGTCGAATGTCAAAATGTCGACTTTACTGAAACGCTCACATCCACTCAACATTTAAAAACACTTTTTTGCAGGGCAAGCCCCCCTGCACCCCCCATGTGGAGGGCTGTGCCCCCCACACCCCCCTACTTACATATACAAACTCCAAGCTCGCACTACAGTGAGGGAAAGGGTACATTTCCTGATCCCCACTATAGTGCAATCTGCACCACAATGTTGTACCTTACAACACCGAATGCTCACTATTATAAGATTTGACAATGTGGCACTCGCATTTACGGTTATGCTTAATTAGATTTGCACATATGTCGATCGCATGAAGTGTGATCAACTATGTGATAGTAAGCCAAATTTAAAGCATATTGTTAATTTCAGATGAGAGTTTAGAATACAGACACTGATGGCATACTTGGCAAGTAAGTGTATTCAATAAGTAGATAATGCACACAACATTAACTAGTTGTTTATTTCAAATGACTTAACTGTTTCAGTTTAATATCACAAGAATGATAGCCTTCAGCTTACAAATTCATCAACCAAGTTGTTTATCCAAGAAAGAAAGGAAATTAAATAAAGTTAAATACTTCCGGTACTGGAAGGTGTACAGTGACGTTGGTAATTGTTCTTCCATGCCCTACACTCCATCTTTGCAGATCATTTCATGAACGGGGAACCAAAGCTTAAATGTTTACATCTAAATGTATACAAGGTTGACTGTATTAAAATCAGGGAATCTGATTTAGTTTTCCTTTTTATCTTCATTATTTATTTACATTAAGGAGATGCGAGGCATCTACTATGAAAATATAATTGGCATGATGATTTCTGCTAAAGAACAATGTTAACACTCCTGGTTAGTGCACATATTTATTAGTTTATTTATTTATTTTTATTGCATTTGAGTACCAGGCTAGACTGACTGGGGGAAAAAAGCTTTTCAGTGGAGGCCTGAGAAAAAATCTCCAAGTGTACAAAAACGACAGCATGCAATCAAGATAAAATAACATATATACACGCTTTATAACACAATAGCTACAGTGTGGTTACCAAGTATGCATTAATATTCAGGATAGCTATTTCAGGTACAGAAATTGATTATACCCATGGAGTTTACATTTTGTTCAGAGTTGTGCGCGACTGAGTTAAACAATGAAGAACATAGTTGGTTTGCCTAGCAGTATATTCATAGTGGTGGAGAATCAGCTGAAGCTGAATTTGACTTTTGTGCAACTTGACTACAGGTGCGTGGAAATCTGATTAGGCAGAGATGTGTGAAATAGTGACTGCTGAGGGAGAAGGTTCTTTATTCATATTTATAATAGCATTCATACAATTAATTTCAATGCAGTAGTTACAATGTGATTATCAACTGTGCCTAGTATTATCAGATAAATAAATTAGTATAGTTTCACAGTGGTCTGCAGGTCAGTATATAGGAAATTGTGATTATTTTTCTTTCTGGATAAAGTTGTTTCATATTATGAAGTTTACATTCAGGTGCAAAGATTGTAACCCATGCCTTTTATATACAAGTACAGAGTTATTACAGCAAAGAGTGTTACATTGATTGTGTAGTAAAGTCATTTCACAGAATATTTATAGTGGAAATTGTCTGTTTTGGCAATTAGTGTACTGCTGTGTAAAAATATTTTGGATACTGATGAAGGACATGAAGTAGTAGAATGAAGGTATTTTGAGCAGTTGGTCAGAAAAGTAGGTATTAATGAAGCTGTATATAAATATAGGTAGAAACAGAAGAAATCTAGATGGAAGAAGAGAGTGTGGCAGATCACAGCCCAGAAAGGGAAAGTGCATAAAGCTACAGAAGTAGTGAATGAAGTGCACTTATCATGAGGATATGCAAAAGCATAGCTAGGAGTCAACTTGGCACTTTTTCAGTTGTTCTTTGAAAGACCAAGGATAGTTGATTTGTCTGAGGTACACAGAGATTGAGTTCCACTTTTTAGAGATGTAGTTTGAGTATAGTGAGTCCCCTGAAGAGTTATTTGATTTTGTCACTTTTAGTTGGTGCTTGTTTATGGACAATAGAAGTCTGTTGGTATTTTATTGAGGAATAATGCCTTTTAGCTAACTGAAAGGCACTAATAAATGCCATAGTTTACTTCAACAGAAGCTTAAGCTGCCAGAATGAAATATTTATTCTCGGTCTCTTTCAAAAGGAATAATATGAGTGTTTAATAATATGTTGTTTCTTTTGACAAAAATAGATGTTTTAAAGTCAGGCCAAAAGTTTAAATATTAAAAACTAGAGTCATGAATGCTACATTATGTAAATTATTTAAAGTAATATTGTAAGTCATAATGTATAAACTTTAAATACCTAAATTCAAAATAAATGAACTGTTATAAAATTATTAATTAAACAAATTCTATTTATTTGAATAAATTACAGTAATCTAAATGATCCATAATTATTAATCCATTTGTTTACTTTTGTTTAAAAGATTGTCAGGTACTTACCTCAAAAATGTGTTACTATATTTGGTACTGCATCTAAAATGCCCCTTAAAGAACAAATGCACATGTGATAGACAATATCACTAAACAAGATGCTGATTCATTCCAACTTATGATGATATTAATAGAATTTAAAATGAATGAAAAACAAGCTGTTTGTCCATTTGTTTTTATATGTAATTATTCTAACCTTTCTTCTCTACTTGATTCTCCATGCTGGCTGTAGATTATTTCATAACATTAGAATGTTTCAGAATATTATCATTCCAAAGAAAGGTAACGGTATCTTTCAAAAAGTTCTAAGTTTTTTGTCTCTCACTGAAAAAATATGTTGATCCTAGCTGGAAACAAAACATGGACTTTTATGAAAGGTAGATACTGTTTTCTCTATTTAACCACTTTAGTAGAATAGTCATTGCCAAATCTTATTGACTTTCCTTTAATTATGGGTGGATGATTAGACAAAGCTGTCCTCACAATAAGGCCTGTGTCAATGATGAAAATGAATTTGACAGAAATAGAATTGGTTGGAGCTCTTTTTTGTAGAATTATTCAATAAATTTCTATATAGTCTCACTATACCATGACAGATGTCTTTAGGGAAGTTTAAAAATTTGGGGAGCCACAGTGGAAGGAAATTAATCATGCTATTTCCTTCCAACTTTTCTGGAATGGTGTAAATTCTACTTTAATCTTCTTCTTTCTCTATTCTCATGAAAATAAATTTTCTTTAAGCGACAGTTGTTTTTGTTTAAATACAAATTTAGTTTGTGACTCTTCTTCAGTGAATCTTTCTTCAATACCATTTAGGGCTGCTTCTGTACCATTTATCTGACAACTGTGCTGATTTATAATTTCCTTAAGGAGCTTAATTTGTTTACTACAATTTTTGACATAGTCCATTTCAGTATTCAGTTTATTCCTTTTTAATTACAGTACTTAAAAACTGGTAACTAGAGATAAATTTCCTGCATAGAAGTTTCCTGTTCTGATGTCTTGGAATGTCTCATTATAGCTGAAATCCCACATGTATGTATTTCCATGGCCGGCCTTAGGCATAGGCGAACTAGGCAACCGCCTAGGGCACCGTAAAGGTCAGCCTCTTAAAGGGCACAGTTTTTATTTATGAGTGTATTTATTTTAATTAAGAAAGTGTGCGCTCTTCTCTGCGCCCTGTTAAAGTGTAACCGGAAGCCAAAACCATGGGGGAGGGGGGGTGTACTCTCTCCCACTTACAGCTGCAGGTTGGCCAGGACAGTTTAAAAAAATAAATAAATAAAATAAATAAATAAATAAATAAAAACGTTACTTCATAGTATGAGAGTCTGCTTTAAGGAGGGACATGAATGTGCATGCGTGTTTACTCTGTGGAAGCAAACTGCTGTAGTGTGACTCCACCGTGTTTTTCCAGCCAGAGTGGGATACTGAAGTTACCTTACAAAAAAACTTTTGAAGTGGTGGTCATTGTCATTTTAATGTCACATTCTACATTATATGGGAGTGCTCCAAGCACTACTTGGGAAAGTTATGGCTGCTCCAAGCAGTACTCGGGGAAGTTAGGGTTACTGAGTCATGCAGATGCAGTTATTGCTAGGCTAAGTTACTGTCAGTAGCCCAGATCCAGCAGCTACGGAGTACAGAATGTTGTTCCCTTATAAATAAAAAACATGTTTACAACCTAAATGCATCATGCGTGTTGATTTGGTAGCTGCGAAATGCCTCCTACTTTATCTCAACGTCTACTTTATCTCAAAACTTTAGTCTGCGCATTCTGCATCTGGCAATTTGTGGAGAAAAGGGGGTTGATTACACTTAATGGCAATTGTTATATTTGCAGAGTTGTTTTACTTTTGAAAACACATGCCAAGCCAAATTCATATTCTCTTAATGTGTGGCTGTTGCCCTTGATTGCTTTATGGTTTTGGATCTGATTCTGGAAGTAAGACATTAAGAGCTATCACACTGACCCCGAAGAACAAACTGTGCCGAGAGGTAATAAATACTGTTACATGTTTATGAGTCTGTATATTGCTTGGGGAATACATATTTGATTAGTTGGTGTGTAAATGATGCATATGATAACTTAGTTGGAGCTGTCAGCACAGCTACAGAATGAACATAACATGCAAAGTGATGAGAATTTTACCAAATGCTGTAAAGACTACCACCGGGTGCATTTTCGGAATTAATTTTTCACTCACTTGTAAATGCTTTACTAATGTTTTACAGAACCAAAGGCATGTTAGTAAGCAATTGTATAGCATTAATTTGGATCAGTTATGGAGAAGGAGCTGCCTAAAACAAAGGCAAACAATGTCTTGTAAGTTATTGTTTTTATGCACTTAAAATAGAAACAGTACATTGTAGCAATCATATTTTTATTAATTGTATTTTCCCTTGTAAGATACAGCGAATTGCAAAAGTTATGTTTGCAGTATGTTGACCTGATGTACATTTTTGCAACCTGTTGAAGTAGGAACTGTTGCACCTCTCAACTGTACAGATTTTCACAGAATGTCCAAAGCTTTGCCTCATATTTTTGGGCTGCTCCTCAAAAAACAATTGGTTTTCCGGCAAATCATTGAGGACTGAAGTCAGGAAATAATGAGAGAGGTTTGAGTTACAGACTTCATACTCTTCAGAAAATTCATACTAATGCAAAATCTGTTATTCTATTAACTTTCTAAGTTTGTAAGAACAATATTTATAAATTGTCCCAATTTCGGGGCTTTGTCCCCTCATTATATATGGCTTTGTCCAGATTTTTTGGTCTTAGAGGTTGAGAGGTTTGCATGGAGTTTGGTATTGCACCTTATCCCAGACAACTGTTGCATTGTACTTTTTTCTTATGTAGAGATGAAATACTTTTGCTTGCCGAAATTTTTAGAGCTGTAACCTGCCCCATATGACATGATAGGCGGCATCCCTTGGAAACAGAGCATTTATTTGTTTTATTTTTTGACAGAGCATGATTCTGTGGTATCTAGACATCACAACATTAGTTACAGGTTGCCTGTATTTCCAAGCTAACTGCAGCCACAGGAGATCTATGCTCCCTGTAAAGATGTACTGCCAACTAGATATTGTAGATGACCTACTTTAATCCAAGGCTGACTGTATAAAGTGTTGTAGTATTGGAGCCACTGCGTAAATGTCTTCACATCTGCATAAAAACAATATTTTTATCACCTAAAATGCTTTGCTGTTGTATAATGAGGTCTGGCTAGTGCCCCACATGTAGTCATTCAGTAAGTGTGAACACAGAGAAAAGAAGCAAAATTACCAGACAGACTGTGCTTCACAGAATAAACTATGACTTCATAGAGATGTGAAGAGCTAAAATGTGTTGGTGTTAATGGCAGACAGCCTGGTGAGATGCAGGAGCATATCCATTTTTCAGTCTGGTGACATTTAAGTTTTTTAAAGTACTTTCCATGTTTTTCTGTTTTTAGTGCTAGAGGAATGGAGTTCTACATTTTTGAAATTTTGTTTGAGTATATGGAGTCTCCTGCAGAATTTAAGATTTCTTTATGGCGAGCAGAGATTTGTCTTGTAAGGGAAAAGTGTTGTATGATATTTTTTATGGTAGGACAGTTGTCTGGCTTGTGCAGTATTTTGTGTACGTCAGTAAAATGTGATAAAGATAGGTAGTCAAGTAGTTCTAGCTGGATAAGTTCTCTGAGTGCTAGACAGTTATGTGACTGACAGTAATAGTTTATTTAGGTGTTTTATAGAAAACACTAAAAATTTTAAAGCAATGGCAACGTGTCATCATCCCACATCATCAAAGCCATTTCAGAAACTTATGTTTGTAATGCTTACTTGAAACCACTCAAATGAGCATTCTCAAAGTCACAAAGGTAGCAAGCTCCAGAAGTAAGGGGCTTAATAGTAGAAAATAAGACCTAATGTTTCAGTGTTGATTTATAAAGCAGAGTGTAATGTACAGTGTGTGTGTGTGTGTGTGTGTGTGTGTGTGTGTGTGTGTGTGTGTGTGTGTGTGTGTGTGTGTGTGTGTGTGTGTGCAGAGCCGGTGTTAGCATTTTGGGGGCCCCCAGCAGATGTCAAGTTGGGGTCCCCCTGAGCACTTTACGTCTACGTATCACCTTGTCACTGCCACTCTTCCTAAGCAACATTTTAGTTCCTACTGCAAACTTTTAGGAGTAGTACACACAAACCGACCTGTAGCTACAATACTCTTACAGTATGACAAGCCTGTGTAACACACTATGTTGGAGCATCTCACAAAGGGATATTTACAGTTACTGGCATTTTGTTGCAACAATGATACACTGCAGCAGTTTTATGTAAAGGTCTGGACTTGGGTAAAATGGCACCCTAGACCTACTGTTTCAGCACCCCCTCCCCCCACACACACACTCACAGCCTCCAGTCCTCCCCTGTTTTTCCTCCATCTTGGGCTCCCCATACAATGCACACTACTTTTTTCTTCCTTTTCTTTCATTTTGCCTTACTCTTCAGCTTTTTCAAGAAGCCATAAACCCCTATATGCTCTGATGTGCATTTTAAAGATTTTTTTTTTCTTTTTACACAATCTTTTCAATCAGTGATGACTTGAACAGAAATTATGATCGAGGAAAGAAATTGTGTTGCTGTATAGCTTTAGTTTTCCTTGCATCCTGTCAACACACCTTTTCTGACCAAGACAGCACAGTAATAACCATTTAGGAAATAATCAAATAAGCCAGGGCCCAAGAAGCCATTGGGTTATAGATGTTCTGGGGTGTATTTTACAGCATTTTTCCAGCCTTTTAATATAGTGGTGACATAAATAAAAAACATGAGTAAGAAAAGAATTTCAGTCTTTTATTTTTTTTCTTTCAAGAAAGACATATGTTGTACCCAAGACTTAATGTTCAAAGATGACAAAATTGTAGCAACAATAAACTAAGACGCTAGTTGTTATCTGGATACAAAAGTCATATCTGGGAAATGCCTGCCTCCCTACCCCACCCCCCCACCCAAAAAAAAAAGAGAAAGACTGCCTAAGCATTGCTCTGGTGTTTGGCTGGGATGAAAGCAGAGGTTCAAACTGCCAATCATGTATTTCAACTCACTGCAGGCATACATATACATAGCATGCCTCCTCATCCTCAACCCAAACTGTCAAAGGCAGCTACTTGCATGCATTCCTGAAGTGTGATTGTGAGGAAAGTGAAACAATGACTGCAGTAATGTATTCTACTTTGTTGTTCCTAGACAGTACCCTGTCCCTACACAAACCATCGTAACCTTCTTTGTACACCTCTGAGGTCTATGAGAAAAGTAAAAGAAAATAATGACCATACAGTCCTGAGCCCAGACACAAGCTATAATGACCTCATGGACACACCTCTAAGGTTTGAATGTGATGAAAATTAAAGAAGTAATAGCCACACAACCGCCCCCCACACACACACACACACAACCTACAGCAGCTTCCTGTACACACATATCCAAGCAGGGCTGCTATTAGCATGGCTGCAGTTGAGGGCAGAGGCCATTATCAGCTTTATCCTAACAGGGTCATATCACAGCCTGTTCAGGTTAAACATCATAATCAGAAAATTAATACATTGTTTCTCTCACTTTTCTCCAACCAGCAACAACTTTTGTGGGGCCCCTACAAAGTCAAGGATGATTAAGTGTGCCCCCCCGTATCCATTTATATAATCTGGGGAGTGGGGGGGGGGCAGATTCTTAGACAATATAAGTGTCTAAATGTTCTGTGACATACTTTATGCCTCACTTTTGAAATATAATTACTTGTTAGCTACATTTTTTTACTGATACCCAGAAGAATAATGTATGTGTCCTGGCATTAATGGGTGTGTGCACACAGATAAAAATAACTGATACTATTTACACATGCACACACACACGCACACGCACACACGCACAGACACACACACACACACACGCACGCACGCACACACACACACACACACACACACACACACACACACACACACACACACACACACACACACACACACACACACACACACACACACACATACACACACACACACACACCATAGCAATACTAGTTTTGTGCCACTGGTACTGGCACACCATATCAGTGACTGCTACGTAGCAGTTAACAAACAGTAGCAGGTACAAGTCACTTTTATTTATTTCAATGAGGAGTAATGCAAACCTGTCACTGTTGCTGATTTCACAGACCTTCCCTGATTTTGCTCATACTTTTGCAATGTCCTTCATAAAAATTTTGATTTGCTTGTGAATCTTTCAGGACTGCAAACACCCAATAAATCCAGATATCTGAGTTTTATACTTGAGCATAAAAATGCATATCGATGCAAAATATGTTATTCTATTAACTTTTTAATTGAATTAGAGTAATATTTAAAACATGTTCCTGATTTTGAGTCTTTATTCTGGTATTGTCTGTATTGCACTGAACTCTTCATCAAAGACGTTGTGAGTTACCTGCTCTTCTGCCAGTATTTATAAAACTCCCTGTATGAGAAAACCATCCCTAAAGATCAGAAGCATCAGCTGTTCTTAAACTCCAAAGTATGCATTGAGATCAGTCACGCTGGGCTGATGATCTGTCTAGTGCTCACCTTGACTATGTTCATTACCAGCTTTATTCTAACAGAGTCATATCACAGCCCTGTTCAGGTTAAACAGCCTAATCAGGGAATTAATAAATGTTTTCCTCTTCATTCATCAGCCACAGCTTTTGTGGGGCCCCCATGTAGTCAATGGAATTATGAAAGCTGTTGCTTGATAAAACACCGTTACTATAACCAGCGATATCTTTGAATTTTAAAGGAGATATAAATAAGAGTTATTGCCCACCTGGTTTGTTAAATATGCAAGATTCCTGTACTAGCTTTTGTTGTTTTGACAGACATGTTACAAAATATCAAAATAAGATAACTTGTAGTGGTTGGGGGGCCCCCAGTGACCGCAGGGATCGCTGGTGCCTAAAGCTGGCTATGTGTGTGTGTGTGTGTGTGTGTGTGTGTGTGTGTGTGTGTGTGTGTGTGTGTGTGGTTAAAATGTTCTGAAGTGAGTAGTTTGTCATTATTGGGTTATACATTTTGTTCCATTGCTTACTGGAAAAATGTTCAAAACTATAAATGTAAAACACACTAACAAGTGGTGCTGTGTTATACAAGGAATATAATTTAATACAATCAGGAAGGTGAATCAAAGAACACATACATGTATGCATGGCAATAAAAATGTGTCCAAGGGACCTATGGTTTGAAAATAGCCCTCTCCACTGGTCATGTGCATTTTATTTGAATGTGGGTTTTATGCTGTTTCAATGAATGTGAGTTTCAGTGGCAGAGAAGTTTACTGCTCATGCCGAGTCTTTTTGTTGTGACTGTATTGTTTAGCAAATGGCTATCGGTGTTTGTGCATTTTATTTCAATATCTGTAATCATTGCAGAAGTAAATAAGAAAACAGTATTCACACTGATAGGTTTGAACAGTGTTCATGGTAACTGGGGAGAAATAGCCAATTAATAGAACACTGGAATGGCTGGGGAGGAGACTGCTCAACTCGGGGGGGGGGGCACAATCTATTTCACTGCCTAGGGCCCCATTTGACTATAATCTGGCTATGCTAATAATTTAAAGTATGAGGATAGTTGACATGGCCCCTTTAAATCCCGAAAAAATACTCACTGGTGGCAGCGTCTCCTCCTTTAAGGAGGACCATAAGTGCTTCACATGCACGCATGCTGACATGAGTAGTAGGTTGTGAAAAATTACTGTTTTCAGAAGTGTGTCTAGGTCCATAAAGGTTTGGGAACCACTGCTCTACACCAACTAGCAGACTGCTGACAGAAATGAGTTTGAGTTTCAGTGCATTTTCAGGGTATTAAGAGATTCAGTGCATTTTCAAGGGATTATGAGTTTTAGTTCATTTTCATGAAATTGTGAGCTTCAAATGTAGAAAGTTTACTGGTTCTCATGCTAAGTCAGTTTTCAGTGTAAAACTAACTGTTTTGTTTATCAAATGATACACTGTGCTGCAGAATTTGAAGGCAGTGTTAGTAGCATCATTGTCTTTGATGCAGAAAGCTATGTATTCTGCTTCCACACCATGTAGATGGAGTATTGATATTGCAGTGCCCATTTGATTGCTGATTATTTGGTGCATTATAAGTGTGGATAAGGGTTCTACACTCCTAAGTATGTCGTCCTTTGTATGAGATGCCTAGCAGCTATGAACTTGTTGTCAGTTTTAGTCATTTCCTATTGCAATATTACCAGTTTACCAAATTTTTATGTAATATAGGCAATTAATTTTTCAAGGGCAACAGGCACTGAATTTGTAGATGAAACATTGAGATGTAAAGTTGTTTGCCAATCGCAATCTCTTCATTAGTTACAGATTTCTTTAATGTGGAATTGTTCAGATGATTTCTCTTTTGCAGAGATTGTTTGTATTGAGTGATATTGGTGGATTGTAATGACAGAAGTTTGAGTGGCCTTTTATGGTTGAAATTTTCTGAAATGGGTAGTTTTGTCATTATTGGTTTATACATTTTTTTTTCTTTGCTTATTAAAAGAATGCTTAAAACTACAAAATTAAAACGTTCTAACAAGTGGTGCTATATTATATAGGGAAAATACTTTAATGCAATTTAATGCAATCAGGAAGTTGAATAAAAAAAAAAATACATGTATGCATGGCCGTAAAAATGTGTGCAAGGAGTCTGATTTGAAAACAGCCCAAATGTAAACTTAATCCTCCACTGACCAGATGCATTTTCTATAAATATGGGTTTTCATGCAGTTTCAGTGGAAGAGAATTTTATCATTCATGCTAAACCTGTTTTCATTGTGAGATTGTATTGTTTAGCAAATGGCTATCTGTGTTTGTGCTATTCTATCTTAAGCTTCTGTACACAGGGAGGAGAGAGGTTGCTATTCTACTGTCCTGAGCTGTAAGGCTTGCTCGCCTACCCCAGAGTAAATTAAACTGTTTAGATTAACCTAAGCAACCCTTTAACCCAAAGCACATGGGCTTCTATTTTCTGAAGACATGACATTTATAGTAAAGTATGTGTGAAGGAGAAACAGATTAAAGCAGGTTAGTTAGCATTGTCGCCTCACAGCAAGAGGTTCTCCGGTTCGATCCTCAGCTGGGGTGCCTTCTGTGTGCAGTCTGCATGTCCTCCCTGTGGTTGCGTGGGTTTTCTCCGGGTGCTCTGGTTTCCTCCCACATCCCAAAGACATGCTGTAGGTGGATTGGACACTCCAAATTGGCCCTAGGTGTGAGCATGTGTGTGTGTGCCTTCTGTGGAAGGTTGGGTGCCGGGCTGGAAACTCGACACCGTAAAACTCCACTGCCAATCAAGAGCGGACAGGTGATCCGCTGTGGTGACCCCTAACCAGGAAAAGCTGAAAGAAGAAGAAGAAGAATTAAGGGAAATTTCTACCTTCACTTGCAGTTTAAACTACATTACAAGGTATCCTTTCTTGTATGCATTTAATTAAAAGAAATGACAGCACTGGCTTTCTTGGGGAGTGAATGACTGGAATGGCTTTTTTGGGGAGTGACCTACCTGTGGGCATGGCTTGTAGGGGTGTTTCATGAGTATGGTGTGGGTAGGGCTTAAGGGGCACCTGAGCAATACTTTGCCTAGGGCGCCATATCAGCTAAGGCCGACCCTGTGTAATTCAACAGGAATTTCTTATAATAATCCACTTGTTTTTATATCTGAAGGTGGTGTGAAAAATACTCTTGATAGTTGTTGACTGGCTTCAAATGAATCTCTGGAATTTATAAAATTCTGTCAGAACTACACAGATCTGCAGAGTACTTTACATAAACTGCTGTCAGCCATCTTGATTATATCCTCATGCGTACTGCTTTCTTAGGTGTTGTAAAACATTTGTCACTATCCCCATATAAGCATTTTAGATGAGCTCTTTCAACTCAGTCTGAACATTTATGTAGTTCAACTGGTGAATTATCGACTGAGCAGGAGAACAGAAAAATAAGAACAACAGGGATTTTTTTCTAAGCCAACTGAATTGTGTAGTGAAGCCCCTCAGGGTTCAGTATTAGGATTACCCTCATTTTGTTATTTTCTCATACATAACTAAATGAAGTGAATTGTGTTTATCAAAATTTGCTGATGACCGCAAACTCTCCTAAATCAGTAAAAGTACTTCAACAAAGTTTAAACTGTCACACTCTCAGTGCTGATAAACCTCAAACTCAAGGAATAATATAACATATTGCAAAATAAACATAGAGACACTAAGGTTTAGGAATCCCTCTAAACTATAAGTTCATAGGTTCATAGGTAAGTAATAGGCTATCTGCCCGAGGGCATCTATAAGCCTAGCCAGAATGTGTTAGCTTTCACAGCCCCACTTAGATTAGTTCCTTGTGCCTCTGTCCAGCAGAGCCATTAGTTCCCTGTGCCTCTGTCCAGCAGAGCCACTGCAGTGATCCCCAGGGTAAATTTTCTGTTTCCCATCCATTCGTCAAGGTTTCTCTTGAAGAGTGCTAGTGAGGGGCTCTGCCTAATGTAGATTGGAATCCTGTTCCAAAGCATGGGGAGTCTCTGTGACAGGAATCTATCCCTCTAGCACGTCCTATTTATTGTTGTGGTGAGGTTTAGATCCCTAGAGCGTGTGGCTCTTGGGGATTTGTTTTTTTTTAGGTGGAGCATGTCCATCAATTCTGGTTGGACATGGCCTTGTATGAGAGGCAGAGATCACCTCTGAATAAGTGGTATGCAACCAAGTACAGCTGGAGTTTCTTCAGTCGGGCTGCATAGGGCATCTGTTTGAGGCCAGTAATCCTCTTGGTGAGGTACTTCTGTGGTCTTTCCAGCTGTTGCAGGTGTCTTGTAAGGTACATCCCAAATGGGGCATTGTACTCTATGATGGGTCTAATGAGTGATGAGTAGAGGGGCACAATAACCTCTTTTGTCCTATATGTGAACCCTTTTGTGATTAGGTGGGCAACATAGAAGGATTTTCTAACCACCTTGGCAATATGATTATCAAAGTAGAGATTACAGTCTACTTGGGTCCCCAGATCCCTTATTACATTTTCTGTATTTAGGGGACTACCACGTATCTGGTAGGTCACGGGTACTTTGTTTTTTCCAAAGGGGATGACTATGCACTTTTTGGCATTTAGCTTGAGGCCATGATTTTGACACCAGGTATCCGTCTCAATAAGACCCTTCTGGAGGATGTCTGTATCAGCTGGAGAGTCAGTTATGGCCCCCAGTTTGCAGTTGTCTGTGAACTTGGTCAGCCATAGTCCTCCTGTGTTTGCCTGTACCTCTGAGAAGTATATACCAAACAGGAGGGGTCCCAGGACTGAGCCCTAAGGAACGCCACTTGTAACCGGTTTAGAGTCAGACCTAAAGCCTGCAACTCTCACTGTGTGGGTTCTATCCATGAGCCAACTGGCAACCCACCTCGTGACATAGGGTTTTATGTTCAGGCTGGTGAGCTTGTCTATAATACCAGAATGGGGAATGGTGTTGAAAGCCTTTGCAAGGTCTAGGTAGGCTGTGTGGACCTCCTTTCTCTCATCTAAAGCCTTGGCAACTGTCTCAAAGAAGTCCACCAGGTTTAGGAGGAATGATCTGCCCTTAACAAAGCCAAATTGGGTAGGGTCCAATGTTTGGAGGTTCCCAATGTCTCTGTTAATAAGTTCCATGATGATGTGCTCCATAGCCTTGCAGACCAGGCTAGTCAGGCTTATAGGGCAATAGTTCCCGGGGTCCGTTGTGGCTCCACCTTTGTGGAGTGGGATAACTGTAGCTGCACGCCACTCTATGAGCAAGTAGCCTGTAGAGAGGTTGAGTTTGGACAGTGTGTTTAGGTGAGGCGTTAGTTCATTTTGGAACTCGTGTAAGACACAGCCTAGGACACCATTCAGTCCCATTGAAGCTGCATTTTTGGCTTTGGATAGGGCTGTTTTAACCTGTGTGTCAGTGATTGCTGGGGCTCTACATTCTTCTAGTATGGTTATGAGCCCTTTAGGGGGTGAGGGGGTGAGAGGGGGGTGAAGTTTGCACTAAACCTGTCTGCCGGAATATTGGCAATATCAGTCAGTTCAGTGTATTTTGTGCCATTCTGCACTAACTCAGAGTAGATCTGAGAGTTTCCACTTAGGTTCTTGACATAGCTAAAGAACGCTTTGTGGTTATCTTTGGAGTCCTTGGCAATTTTTCTTTTGAAGCTAGCCTTAGATGATTTTATGAGGGGATCGTAGTTTCTTGCTGATACTGATCAGGGATGTCTTTCCTTCTTGGGATTTTACTCTTTTCTGTACTAGTTTCCTCCTTCTGTTGTATAGCTTGTTTATGGCAGGGGTCCACCAGACTGGTTTCCTTTGCTTGGAGGAGTGAGTCTTGGTTTTGCTTGGGATAGCACAACCCATACATTCTTGCAAGGTGCTCATAGATTGCCTTTGTAAAGTATTCAGCAGCTTGGACAGCTTTGTTCTTTAGCATGGGGGCTGTAAACCTTTCCACCTCAGTCTTAAGTAACATGCAGTTTGCTTTTGAAAAGTTTTTCACAGTGGTTTCCTTGATTGGGTGGGGGCGAAATGTGGATATCCAGAGTGATTAGTCTATGGTCTGATCTAACCAGTGAGGGGTTGACCTCCGGTGTAGAACACCATACTCCCATGTTGGTAATGACCAGGTCCAATATGTTGTCACCTCTGGTGGGGGTGTTGACCAATTGATCCAGGGCATTCGTGTTTATAAAGTCTAGGAAGCACTGGGCAAGGGAGTTAGTACTTGAGTAATTCTCCCAGTTAATGTTTGGGTAATTGAATGGGGGTCCTGGGTCATGCTGGGTGATCTGTAGCAAGCTACAATTTGAATTGCAGTTTTGCCCATTGTTAGTTGCACATGGATGATCTCTGAGGCATTGTGCTGTGCCACTAACTTGGAGGTGTGGGTATCCTTGATGAATATGGATACACCCCCGCCTTTTGTGTTTCGGTCCGGATTCTGTGGCCAGAAAGTATGGAATGAGTTATAGCCTGGTAGTGCTGGGGTGCTCTTTGGAGCCTTAAACCAGGTTTCTGTTACTGCACAGATATCAATGTTCTCCATACTGAGGAGTGCCTCGAGTACATGCATTTTGAGGTTTAGACTTCTGGCATTGAGTAGCATTACCCTCAGTTTTTGGTTACTTGTGCTATTTACAGTGGTGGGTTTGTCTTTTGAGCCTTGCCTAAAAAAAGGCACTATGGGGGAAAGCCTATGGGTGACAGGTTCAAGCCATCTCTTACAAAGCAACATGGCTTGTCGAGCATGTCATCCCAGGTGGACAGATACTGGATCCCCTTTGAATGACACCAGAAACTTAGCCAATTGTTGAAATTGATAATTTTTTTCTTTATACTGTGCCATCATTCTTCGTGAGGGCAGGATGCTACTCAGGGTCAGGGTCATACCGGCCTGGGTCTCTTTTCATGTAGTCCTGAGAGGTACGTCTCAGGTCATTCACACCAACATGGACAATGAGAGAGTCATATTTGTACTTGTTCTGGAGTGATCTGAGTGCTTGTGTTATGTGGCAGATCCTGGCACCCAACAGGAAAGCTTTGATCAACATTTTTGATTGGTGCGCTGCAACCAAAGTTGGTATGCAGAACACTTTGTACTTAAAAGGCACACCAGAAGACTACAAGATGTTATTGTACCCATAGCAAGTCTTTGATCAGGCCAGTTGGGTAAAATATTTCAGCATTTTTCAACTTAAAAGCAAACTATATGAGTCAGCTCAATAATGTTCAGGGATTCTTCACAAAAATATAGAGAGATTAGGAAATCTGATTTACAGTAACAAACAAGAAACATCTTTTTCCTCTGTGTCATACAAAATACTTGGAGTAGAGCTGTGTTTTGTATATAGAGCCATGTCTCTCCCAGTTGTAGTTGAAAACTTGTGCCTTGAATGTACAGTGAACAAAACTTACACAAGCTCTGTAACCTATTACTTAAAATTGTCATAATTAACATAACAAGTCAGATTCATAATCCAATGACCATCAAAACTGTTAAGGTTACAGCTTACATTAAACCTAAGAATATCACTTACAGCAATGAAAATTAGCATGGATAAATAAGTGCTCAGCCAACAGACAATACACAAAATAAATGCAGTCAAATTCCTTAAATACCACACGGTTTAAGACTGGCAACAAGACTTGTGACAATCTATGGACTCGTGCAGTGTGTATCACCTCTCAGAATCCAATCTCACTCTTGTTCTTTAGATTCATAAGGGGAGAAAGGAAAAAAAAAAAAAGAAATCTATACTACCCAAAATGGTAAATCAGAATGAAAGCTATGTGGCAGCAAGCGGACTTGACACGGCTCAAGTTATTGCTGTAGAATGAGCACAAACACACAAGTAAATATTAAGAACCACCTTTATTTAGAAAACAAAAAAAAAAACATTTTTTTTGTTTTCTAAATAAAAGTGGCTCTTAATATTTACTTGTGTGTTCGTGCTCATTTTACAGCAATAACTTGAGCCGTGTTAAGTCCGCTTGCTGCCACTTCCTTCTTTTTCCTGGTTTGTGGTGTTTGTTTTGCTTTATAGAATGAAAGCTATGTTAGGCTAACAACTTTGCATGAGTGCGTGTGGCAAAAAAACAGTGTGAAAGCCATTGCATAAATGAAGGATTTCTCAGAAACTTGAGGGAGAAGAATGAATTATGTAGGTAAGCACAGTTAGAGTGTGAGGTTGGGGTTATAGAAAGTAGGAGGAACAGGCAGAGTTTGCACAGGAAGTGACCTTAAAGGTCTGCTTTTGCTAGACCACTGACTCTTTATTTTGTGTATGCTGTGGAGTTAGAATAAAGTAACTGCTGTCTTACTGGTGTGGTTTAGTTTTCTGAAGTACAGCAACTGAAACTAAGATCACAATTTACACACAGCGTGCATGTGTGTGTGTGTGTGTGTGTGTGTGTGTGTGTGTGTGTGTGTGTGTGTGTGTGTGTGTGTGTGTCTGATTGTTTTGGGGCACTGATCACTAAAATTACATTTAAGCCTACTTAATACAGCTTTCAGAATTTGTAAAAACAAATTTTCAATATGTATACTCCCGCATACTCACAATAACAAAGAAACAAACAAAAGAAAGCTACTTTAAATCTAACAGCAATGCAACAGCTCACTGAGAAGCAGAAAACACAGTACTGGCGACTTGGGATAAGTAATTTATAATTGCATTATTATACTCTGTATTAGAAGTCACTGATGCTGTTCTTCTATCTGCAACTTACTTCCGGAATATGAAAGTGAGAGACATCATATGTGAATTAGTAGGTACAGAACAATGTGTGAGTGTGCACAAGCATTTGCACATGCATAAGACACCTGAGTTATTCACATGTGAATTCTAGAAGGAGAGAGCATGTACACAGTTAGTCATGTTCATACAATCTATATGCTGTTGTTCTACTTACAGTAAGTGGTTGGTAGATCATGGCCACTAAGAATTTGCATATCCAGTTACAGCATCCAGACACCCCCATAGCAACTGGTCGAGCTGACTGGCTGAACAGTTCAGCAGTGATAAACCAGGTGATGGGACCTGGGCCCAACTCATAGAAAGCCACAAACGAAAAGATGGACATAACCAGCAAACAGCTAACCCATCTCCCTTCAGTCTGTGGCACAGAAAGTGAAACAAGAAAATAGATTATTATTAAATAGGAAGCATTTTTATATCATGCATTTTAATAATGTCACTTTATTCTGTAATATTTATCCAGACGATACACCTTGATATCTTGTCTTTGCAACAAAACTGAAATAAGAATATATTAAATAAACAAAGTACCTTGTGGTTGTGCGGTTGTCAATATAAAACTGAATCCATCCAATAGTCATTTGGCTTGAAAGTCTTTTATGTCCCCATTAAAGTTATGGGAGTTAGCATCTGTTGGGTTGTTTGATTCTGATAACTTGTTTGCAGTTAAAAGCTTTCTCTAGAGGCTCCTTTAGCTGTTTAAAACTTTCATTTAAAGGCTCACTGCTGCTTTTCTGCTGTGAGAAACATTTCTGCAGTTTGTTTCCCACCCTCCCTCCGTATTGGTATGCTGTTCTTATAGTTGGTGGCTTTACAGTTGCCCGCCCCTACTGTAAATTTGATCTGGGACCCTCTTCCCAGTCTAGTGTCATTACCTCATTCTACCTAATACAGGGAGAACATTTGAGAAGGCCAATCAGTTTAGTTTCTGCTCCTCCTTCTCTCTTTCCACTTAAAAAAAAAAAAAAAATTTTAAGCTTGATTCCTGCCTTTCCTGTGGGTAGTCTAGTCTGGATACAGATTTGCTAAGTCCAGGACTATTTGTGGGCTTCTAAGCCCTCAAGCCTTTCTGTGTTGGAGGGAAGCCTTCTAGCTTAATTTTGTTTCTTAGAACTAGCCATTTTTTTAGTTTCAGCACTCAAGTCTGTTTCTTTGAGCTCAGCACTTGTTCAGAACTTATTGTAAGCACTAAATAAGCTACAAATTACTACAGCACTCAGCTTTCCTCACTGTCTAAAGTAAACAGTTTCTAGTACTTAACAAATAAGCACCTATCCACGCATGTCTAAGGGTCAGCTCCCAGTGTTTTCTCCTGTCTACCTGATGAATCTGGGCATCTTGGGGCAATGCAGTAATTGCCGCATGTACACAGACAACCCTCTCCTCCTACCACCCAACACTACAACCTGTGAGAGATGCACTTATATAGCCAAACTGGAAGCAAAGCTCTCTTCATCTAAGACTGGACTAGACAGTCAAGAGGAGAAGGTAAACACTTGCACCACATCACACTCAACACATAGTCCCTCAAAACCTACACCACCAAAACACACACATAGAAACACAAAACACATACCTAAATTTGCGGAGGCTCTCAGTAAAAACCTCCCCAAGCAACAGGGACCTCCAAAGCAGAAACACAAGCAACCTCCACCCCCCAACACAACCCAAATGACACTTAGCCCACAAACTCAGTGGGCCACTCAACCACAGCCCATAAGGCATAACAACGTACCCAACACTCTAGTCATAGGTGACTCTATAGTCAGGCACACTGATGTTCCACTCAACAGGCTAAACAAGGAGAAAGTTACTGTCAGCTGCCTGTCAGGTGCCAGGATCTGCCACATAATGCATGCACTCAGGTCACTCCACAACAAGTACAAATATGACTCTGTCATTGTCCATGTTAAGTGTGAATGACCTGACACGTACCTCCCTGGACTACATGAAAAGGGACATGGAGGAGCTGTCCAGTCTTGTAGCCCAGGCAGGTATGACGCTAGGCCTGAGTAGCATCATGCCATCACCCAGAATGATGCCACAGTACAAGGACAAAATGATTGACTTCAACAATTGGCTAAGCTTCTGGTGTCATTCTAAGGGGATCCAGTATCTGTCTGCCTGGGATGACATGATCGACAAACCACAATGCTTTGCCAGAGATGGCCTGCACCTGTCACCCCTGGGAATCCGGATACTGGCTAAGGCTCTAGCCACCGCTATAGTGCCTTTTTAGGCAAGGTTCAAATGACAAATTCACCACCGTAACAGTTACAAGCAAGAAAAATTTGAGGGTATTGCTACTCAATGCTAAAAGTCTAAACCTCAAAATGCAATCGCTCGAGGCACTCCTTAAAATGGAGAACATCGACATCTGTGCAGTGACAGAGACCTGGTTCAAGGCTCCAGAGAGTACCCCTGCATTACCAGGCTATAATTCATACTACACCTTTCGGCCACCAAACCTGGACCAAAACACTAAAGGTGGAGGTGTGTCCATATTCAATAAGGATCTCCACACCTCCAGGGTAGTTGCACAGCATAATGCATCCGAGGTTATCCAAGCGCAACTAACTCTGGGCAAGACCGCAATTCAAATTGTAGCTTGCTACAGATCCCCCACCATACCCCAGGATTCCCACTCCTCATTTCTTGATACACTGGAAAATATTAGGGTACAACCTAACACCCTAATAATGGGTGATTTCAACTACCCCACCATTAACTGGGAAAACTACTCATGTACCAACTCTTGTGCTCAACGTTTTCTGGAATTCATAAATTCCAATGCCTTGGATCAACTTATCCACACTGCCACCAGGGGCAGCAATATCCTAGACCTGGTTATTACCAACATGGGCAACCGGTGCTCCACACCAGAGGTCAATTCCTCGTTGGTCAGATCCGACAACAAGCTAATCACCCTAGACATCCACATCCCTCCCCAACCCCCATTAGGGAAACCACAGTAAATATTTTCTCCAAAGCAAACTTCACGCTTCTTAAGACAGAAGTAGCAAACTTCACAACACCCATGCTGACGGACAATAGAGGTATGACTGCTGAATCCTACACAAATGCACTTTATAAGCACTTACACGAGTGCATGGATAGTGCAATCCCTAACAGAACCAAGATGCTATCCTCCAAAAACAGGAAGCCAATCTGGTGGTCCCCTGCCATAAACAAACTCGACAAGAAGGAAGAAACTGTTGCAAAAAAGAGTAAAATCCCATGATTGGAGAAACTCCCTGGTCAACCTCAGTAAGAAGCTGGGATTCCTGATAAGATCCTCCAAAGCTAGTTGCGAAAACAAAATCGCCACTAACTCTAAAGACAACCAGAAAGCATTCTATAGCTATGTCAAGAATCTCAATGGCAACACTCAGATCTGCTCTGAGTTACAGCATAATGGCACTAAATATACAGAACCAACTGATATTGCCAACATCCTGGCAGATAGGTTTAGTGTTAACTTTAGCCCCCTGTCATCCTTTAAAGCCCCATCTCTATACCAGAAGAATGCAAAGTTCCTGTAATCACGGCTGCACAGGTAAAAAACATACTATCCAAAGCCAAGAACACAGCATCCATGGGACCTGACAACATCCCAGGCTGTGTTCTACATGAACTACAGAACGAACTGGCATGCCACCTAATTACCATGTTCAATCATAGCCTCACCTCAGGCTATGTGCCCACTGAATGGCGCACAGCGACAGTTATCCCCCTCCACAAAGGGGGAGCCACCACAGACTCGGGAAACTACCGCTCCATTAGCCTAACGAGCCTGGTCTGCAAGGCTATGGAACGTACCATCATGGAACTTATAAACAGTGACATTGGTAATCTCCAAACTCAGGACTCCACCCAGTTCGGGTTTGTAAAAGGCAGATCATGTGTCCTAAACCTGATAGACTTCTTTGAAGCAGTCACCAAAGCCGTAGATGAGGGTAAGGTGGTTCACACAGCCTATCTAGATCTCGCCAAGGCTTTGGACACCATTCCCCCACTCTGGAATTATAGATAAACTCACTAAACTAGGTATAAATCCCTATGTTACAAGATGGGTTGCCAACTGGCTCACTGACAGAACCCACACTGTGAAAGTAGCTGACTCCAAATCCAACTTCAGACCAGTGACAAGTGGAGTACCACAGGGTTCAGTCCTGGGTCCTCTCCTGTTTGGTATCTACTTCTCTGAAGTACAGGCTAACACAGAAGGTCTTTGGCTAATGAAGTTCACAGATGACAGCAAACTAGGAGCCATAATCAAAACTCCAAAAGATGTGGACATCCTACAAAAGGGCCTCGCTGAGACAGATGCCTGGTGTCAAAGCCATGGCCTCAAGCTCAATGCCAAAAAGTGCATTGTCATCCCTTTTGGTAAAAACTCTGTACCCATGAACTACCACATAGGCGGTAGTCTACTTAACACCAAAAGTGTGATAAGACACCTTGCGACACAGGTGGGCAGTAGTCTCTCCTTTGATAATCAATCACCACAGTAGTCAGGAAATCCTTCTAATTGGCACACCTCATCACAAAAGGTTTCTCATCCAGGAAAAAAGAGGTCATTGTTCCCCTCTACTCATCACTCATTAGACCCATTATAGAGTACAATGCCCCTTTTGGTATGTACCTCATAAGAAATCTACAACAACTGGAAAGGCAGCAGAAATACCTCATGAAGAGGATTACCGGCCTCAAACAAATGCCCTACACAGACCATTTAAAAAAACTGCAGCTTTACTCCGTCACATATCGCCTACTCAGAGGCAATCTCTGCCTAACACACAAAGCTATGTCAAACCCAGAGCTCTTAGACATGCTCCACTTAAAGAAATCCCAATCCCTATGAGCTACATATTCTAGGGACCTAAACCTTGTCACCACAGTAAACAGAACATGCTGGAGGGATAGATTCCTTTCCCAGAGACTTCCCATACTCTGGAACAAACTACCTATCTATAACAAACAAAGCTCCTCATTAGCACTCTTGAAGAAAAATCTTGATGATTGGATGGGAGATAGGAAATTCACCTCAGGGATCACTTCTGTGGCTCTGCTTGACAGTGGCACAGGAAAATAATTTTCATGGGTGGTGAAAGCAAGGGTACCTTTTGGCTAGGCTTATTTAGGCCCTAGGGCCAATAGCCTAGTACCTACCTATGATAGTAGGTGTCATGGCTTGAATCAGGGCTTCCTCACAGGTAAACAGGACATTCCTTCAGATTATTATCCTATTGAGCTGGGAGTCTTACACAGACTGTATAATCTACAGGTTGACTCTTACAGCAGTCTGACATCATATTGTATACTTATTGTATGTAGCACTGTATACTTCCTGGTTATTATGGCAGTCTGTCATCATATTGTATATTGTATTGTATGTAGCACTGTATACTTTCTGGTTATTATGGCATTCTGTGATTGTATTGTATACTGTATTGTATGTAGCACTGTATACTTCCTGGATATTATGGCATTCTGTGATTGTATTGTATACTGTATTGTATGTAGCACTTTACACTTTCTGGTTATTATGGCATTCTGTCATATTGTATACTGAATTGTATGTAGCACTGTATACGTATACTGAATTGTATGTAGCACTGTATACTTCCTGGTTATTATAGCAGTCTGTGATCGTATTGTATACTGTATTGTATACTGTATTGTATGTATCACTGTATACTTCCTTGTTATTATGGCATTCTGTGATCGTATTGTATACTGTATTGTATGTAGCACTGCATACTTCCTGGTTATTATGGCATTCTGTCATCATATTTTATATTGTATTGTATGTACCACTGTATACTTCCTGGTTATTATGGCATTCTGTGATCGTATTGTATACTGTATTGTATGTAGCACTGTACACTTCCTGGTTATTATGGCATTCTGTGATCATATTGTATACTGTTTTGTATGTAGCACTGTATACTTCCTGGTTATTATGGCATTCTGTGATCGTATTGTATACTGTATTGTATACATTCTGTGATCAGTTATAATAGCATTCTGTGATCGTATTGTACACTGTTTTGTATGTAGCACTGTATACTTTCTGGTTATTATGGCAATCTGTCATCGTATTGTATACTGTAATGTATATAGCACTGTATACTTCCTGGTTATTATGGCAGTCTGTAATCGTATTGTATACTGTATTGTATGGAGCACTGGATACTTCCTGGCTATTATGGCATTCTGTGATCGTATTGTATACTGTTTTGTATGTAGCACTGTATACTTCCATGTTATTATAGCATTCTATCATCGTATTGTATACTGTATTGTATGTAACATTGTATACTTCCTGGTTATTACGGCATTCTGTCATCATATTGTGTATTGTATTGTATGTAGCACTGTATACTTCCTGGTTATTATGGCATTCTGTCATCGTATTGTATACTGTATTGTATGTAGCACTTTATACTTCCTGGTTATTATGGCATTCTGTGGTCGTGTTGTATACTTTATTGTATGTAGCACTGTATACTTCCTGGTTACATTCTCTGTTAGTGGTACTTACTGGTTCCATTTTCTGTCTTCTATTACTTTATGTACACTGTTTGAACAGCTACATTTCCTTTGTGTTCCTCGCATTACTATATCATTTTTCTCCTTGAAAATTGTAATAACTTTTCACCTTGCATGCCATATGATGCATGTATATTGCATACTGTAATATATATATATATATATATATATATATATATATATATATATATATATATATATATATATATATGTGTGTGTCTATCTATCTATCTATCTATCTATCTATCTATCTATCTATCTATCTATCTATCTATCTATCTATCTATCTATCTATCTATCTATCTATCTATCTATCTATCTATCTATCTATCTATCTATATTTGCTGCCAACTAAAATTGTATTTTTTGATCACTGGAGTTTCTTTCCCCAGGACTTACTGAAAATGAGACTTTCCAGTATTCTCATTTACCAGATATAGTATAAAGATAATTATATCATGTGTGACATCATTCATCCAATCAGCAGCCAGGTCTGATAATGATGAGATTTGTTACGATACCTGAGAAATGAAACATGGCTGCCAAACTAAAATGCATAGTGATGCATTTGGTCATAAAAGGAAATGCAGTAAAAGCACAGAAACAAAGTCATACACCAGGATATGTTGCATAACATTTCTGGGCAAATATCTTATTGATATAGCTCAAATTTCATGAAACTGCGTACGTTTGGCAGAAAAGAAAAACTGTAACTGGTACGGTTCTCTCCATAACTACTTCTGTATCACTCATCTGATAAAATTATTATTTCACAGTACTGTGCTCTGTTCAGAGACATGGTACCATGCAAAACATGTAAAGTAAGAAGCTAAAAAAGGCCAGCACTCCAACATTGGTGGAATCACTTTTATTCACAAACTGGTTTCGGTTATCTAAGCCTTCATCAGTGTAAACACAGTGCCAGCTTGCACTGCATGTGAATTGTTTTTACTACTGTTTTTGCTACTTTTCTGAAAAAAAAAAAAATTTCTGCTTTTACTGTATTTGTGTTTCTTCCTACTTTATTTTGCTTTTGCGTCATCTTAAAAGTACTCAGTTGTATTTATTACTGCTTGGTGTAACTCATTCTAAGCCTTTTAATTTAAGCACTTGGGCTTCAGACCAGTTGTTTTACATTAAGAAGGTTTGTGGTCTGCAATGTAGTGGCAGAACAGGTAGCTTACATCCTTCTAAGTTGGGAACTGCTGATTGAGGGCTCAGTGTCTGTTATTCTAAAAGTGTATTAATTCTGGTTTAAGCACTTGGGCTTCAGGCCAGTTATTTTACATTAAAAGGGTTCGTGGTCTGCACTCTTGTGGGAGGAGAGGCTGGACTCTGCCCTTCTGAGCTGGGAATTTCTGGTTAAAGGCTTATAGTGCCTGCATATTTGAACTTCTTCTTACTGAAATTGGTACACCTTGTTTACTGTAGCGTAGACTTGATCCAGGCCTGCTGAATCTAGCTTTGTTTGTGTGCTTGTTGTTTGTTTGCTTGTTATTTCCCTAAAATGCTAATACCACCTAAAACGTGGCTTTTCAGCGCTTCTGTGGATCCCTAGTGATATCTGCATTGCTTACTGTACTTATTTCCTTGTTTCACTTAAAAGAAAGTTACTGTTTGTCGTTTTTGCATTTAAGTTACCTGTAACACATTGCATTTAAGTTACCTGGCACTTGCTCACTAAAGCAATTATATAAGTCAGCACTAAAAAATTAAAAGCACTACACCCTCACAAACTCCTGTTGAGTACCTTGTTCCCCATTGGCCCTTTTTTCAATTATAAAGGAATTCCCAATACTATTCTAGCATGTCCAAAGGTCAGTTGTCAATCTCCTCTCTGGTCCAGCTGGTGAATCTGGGAATCTTGAGGCAATGTTACAACTGCCTCATGTACACAAACAACCCTCTCCTCCTCCCAACAAATTCCAGCACGTGTGAGAGATGCATCCATATAGCCAAACTGGAGGCTAAGCTCTCTCAACTCAGTACTGGCATAACCAGTCAGGAGGAGAAGGAAACCACACTCACTACAATTCCAGTCTCACATAGACCTACCACGACAGCAAACCAAACACATAAACGCACAAAAACATAATCGGATGCTCTAAATAAAAATCTGCCTAAGCAGCAGAGACCTCCAAAGCAGACACCCAAACAACCGCTACCCCAAAACAAAACACATGCAACACATAGCTCACAAAGCCAGTATGCCGAACAGTCACAGCCCTTAAGGCTAAACAACACACCTGATACACTTGTAATAGGTGACTCTATCGTCAGGCACACTGATGTCCCGCTCACCAGGCTGAATAAGGAGAAGGTCACGGTGAGCTGCCAGTCGGGTGCTAGGATCCGCCACATAACACAAGCACTCAGGTCACTCCAAGGCAAGTACAAATATGACTCAGTCATTGTCCATGCTGGTGTGAATGACCTGAGACGTACCTCCCTGGACTACATGAAAAGAGACATAGAGGAGCTCTCTGAGCATGTGGCCCAGGCCGGTATGACCCTGACCTTGAGTAGCATCTTACCCTCACCAAGAATGATGCCACAATATGAAGACAAGATGATCAATTTCAACAATTGGCTTAAGTATTGGTGTCATTCAAAGGGGATCCAATGCCTGTCAGCCTGGGATGACATGCTCAACAAGCCACGATGCTTCGCTAGGGATGGCTTGCACCTGTCACCCCTGGGCTTTCAGATATTGGCAAAGGCTCTTGCTACCTCTATAGTGCCTTTTTTAGGCAAGGCTCAAAAGACAAACCCACCTCCATAGGTATCACAAGGGATAAGAAACTAAGAGTAATGCTACTCAATGCCAGAAGTCTAAACCTCAAGATGCATGCACTCGAAACTCTCCTTAGCATGGAGAACATTGATATCTGTGCAGTAACAGAAACCTGGTTCAAGGCTCCCGAGAGCACCCCAGCACTACCAGGTTATACCTCATACCATGCTTTTCGGACCCAAAACTTGGACCGAACCACAAAAGGAGGGAGAGTATCAATATTCGTCAAAGATACCCACACCTCCAGGTTGGTAGCACAGCACGAAGCACCAGAGACTATCCATGTGCAACTAACAGTGGGTAAAACTGCCTTCCAGTTTATAGCCTGCTACAGACCACCCTCTCAAACCCAGGAACCCCACTCGGCCTTCCTGAGAACACTGGAAAATATGAAGGTCTCTCCAAACACCATTATATTGGGCGACTTCAACTACCCAAACATAGACTGGGAGCATTACTCTAGCTCCAACACCCTAGCCCAAAGGTTCCTAGAATTTATAAACTCAAATGCTATGGAACAACTTGTTACCACTCCCACAAGAGAGGAAAACATACTGGACCTGATCATCACCAACATGGGGACTCTGTGCTCCAGACCAGAAGTGTATCCCTCACTGGTAAGATCAGACCATAAACTAATCTCACTGGATATTCACATCCCGACCCCACCTCTTGCCCAGAAAACCACAGTGAAAAACTTCTCTAAAGCAAATTTCACACTCCTCAAAACCGAGGTGGAATCCTTCAAAGCCCCCGGGCCTGTGGAAAATACGGCCCAGACTGCAGAATCCTTTATAAATGCATTCTATGAACACCTTCAGGAATGCATGGATCATGCAATCCCAAATAAAACCAAGACCCAATCTTCCAAAGGCAGACGTCCTGTCTGATGGACCCCAGCCATAAACAAACTATACAATAGAAGGAGGAAGCTATTAATGATAGAGCAAAATCCCAAAAAGGGAAGGCATCTCTGATCAGTATTAGCAAAAAACTACGGGCACTCATAAAATCATCTAAGGCCAGCTTCGAGAGAAAAATTGCACAGGACACTAAGGATAATCACAAGGCTTTCTTTAGTTATGTTAGCAACCTGGGTGGGAATTCCCAGATATGCTCAGAATTAGTCCAAAATGACAAAAAATACACCGAACCCACAGACATTGCCAACATCCTAGCTGACAGGTTCAGCTCAAACTCCCCCCCCCCACCAAAAGGGCAAATATCTATCCCAGCAGAGTGCTGCCCCCCTGACATCTTAGATGCTCAGGTAAGAGCCACCCTCTCCAAAGCAAAAAACACAGCATCAATGGGACCATACTGTGTCCCGGGCTGCGTCCTACATGAACTCCAAGAAGAGCTAAACCCAAACATAAAACTACTGTTCAATCTCAGCCTTACTACAGGATATGTACCCAAAGAGTGGCGTACAGCAACAGTGGTCCCTCTCCACAAAGGTGGTGCCTCAACGGATCCTGGAAACTATCGCCCCATCAGCCTGACTAGCTTGGTCTGCAAAGCTATGGAAAGGATCATCATGGACCTCATAAATAAAGATATTGGGGTCCTACAGACACTGGATCCTACCCAGTTCGGCTTTGTTAAGGGCAGATCCTGCCTCTTAAACCTGGTTGATTTCTTTGAAACAGTCACCAAGGCCATTGATGAGGGAAAGGTGGTCCACACAGCCTACCTGGACCTCGCAAAAGCCATTGATACAATACCCCACTCGGGCATTATAGATAAGCTCACCAGCTTAAATATAAACCCCTATATCACTAGATGGGTTGCAAACTGGCTCAAGGGCAGAACCCACATGGTTAGAATTGCTGGAGCCATGTCAGACTCCAAACCAGTTACAAGTGGCATCCCACAAGGCTCAGTCCTGGGACCTCTCTTGTTCGGTATATATTTCTCGGAGGTACAGGCCAACACGGAAGGACTGTGGCTGACCAAGTTCGCAGATGACTGCAAACTGGGCGCCATAATCGACTCTCCAGCCGACACAAGCATCCTCCAGAAGGGCCTCATAGAAACAGACAACTGGTGCCAGAGCCATGGCCTCAAGCTAAACGCCAAAAAGTGTATAGTCATCCCCTTTGGCAAAACAAAGTGCCCACAAATTACCACATAGGTGGTAATCCATTAAGTACAGAAGAAGTAATTAGGGACCTGGGGACCCAAGTTGATAGCAGTCTCTCATTTGACAACCACGTGGCCAAAGTGGTTAGAAAAACATTTTATATAGCCCACCTAATCATGAAGGGATTCACATTTAGATCAGGGAGGTCATTATGCCTCTTTACTCATCCCTCATCAGGCCTATAATTGAGTACAATGCCCCTTCTGGGATGTACCTTACCAGACACCTGCAGCAACTGGAAAGACCCCAAAAGTACCTCGCCAAGAGGATCAAAGGGCTCAAACAGATGCCATATGCTGCCCAGTTAAAGAAACTCCAGCTCTACTCAGTGGCATACCGCCTGTTCAGGGGCGATCTGTGCCTGACGTATAAAGCCATGTCCAACCCGGAATTAATGGACATGCTGCACCTCAGAAAATCCAAATCCCATCGAGCTACACGCTCGAGAGACTTGAACCTCAGCACTGAAATAAATAGGACATGCTGGAGGGACAGATTCATAACCCAGAGGCTCCCTTCACTCTGGAATAAAATCCCAGTCCAGGTTAGGCAGAGTCCCTCATTGACTCTCTTCAAGAGGAATCTTGATGAGTGGATGGGAGATCGTAGGTTTAACCCGGTATCACTTCTGTGTCACTGTTAGACAGAGGCACAGTATACTAACCTCGAAAAAGGGCATAGCAAAAATAATTTAAAATGGGTGGCGAAAGCCAAACACATTCTGGCTAGGCTTATAAATGCCCTAGGGCAGATAGCCTAGTATGAACCTATGAACCTATGAACCTATAAGACATGCCAGTTTAGTATAATAATTTCAGTGACTAAAATTATGAATTGCTTGTTCTCTTCAGACAGAGAAGGCATCTGTTTAAGCTCTGAATGCGCAATACTGAAGAGGTATGCACAGTGTCCATCAAAGAAATAAAAAGGAGGCATGTTTTGACATAGCCTCCTTCCTAGGATGATCTCCTATGTTATGCCATACCACATAATTGAACACAGTCTAAAAGCAAATCGATCTATAATAATCTTCTTACAACTTCTGATTTTGTATACCCACATAACTTAAATAAACTTGGAAATCTTTTATAAAAAATATGCTATTATCGGTGACAATGTGGAATGGCCTCATATAATGTATATTCATCATAAATACTTATTCGGACTCAGAGTTTGGTTTTATTTTTCCATTATGAATATGTTGCCTTGAAGGAAATGTTTCATACCAATACTGTGACTGCATTAGGTGCATCCATTTAAATGTAATGTTTTATTCACTGTAATGCTTCCAACTTGCCTTAAAATGTATAAGTAAATAAAATTAATTGATATCACACAGCAATTATTTTAAAACTGGACATTGAAAACATTAATAAAATTAACCTTAAGCTCACCATTACAAAGTTTGTTGTATTAAAGTCATTTGTACTGCAAACTTCTGTTAGCTAAAAATGCATCAAACTAAGTTTGAAACTGCAGTTAAAGATATTTGTATTATTTTTTCTTTTAGATTATTTTTTATCAGTGCACAATAAAATAATTTTCATGACAGTAGTTTAGGAACCATTTTTCAGCATTACATATTCATAAAAGTTATGAAATGTAGGCTCTTAAAATAACACAAAAATAAAAATAAAGCATTGGGCCAAAGTATAATATTAATAATCACTGCTGGAGCAAGTCTATGTTTAGCGACTGAATACCAGCAAAAGTTCCATCCCTTGAAAGGCCAAATTATTGTAAAAAATTATATTGAAAAATCACAGTTGGCCAACATCAAGGGAACGGAACTAGTACACACTTACCTGAAACGGAGGGTAAGTAAACCTGCCCTTTGCCCACAGAAACCTGCCCTTTGCCCACTGTAGTGTGATCTCAGAGTTGGTATATATAATTAACAGGGGTTGTGGGGGCTGCAGCCCCCCACATAAGCAGGATTACTTCCAGAGGTGCCTTAGGAGGGCTTGTAGTAAATTAGTGAACTTTGGGGCCCCTCAGCCTACCAATTATAACAGTTGTTTTTTGCTGTGTTATACTGTAACATACTGTAATATGCTGTACATTTCCACATACTACGTTATATTTGAACACCTACATTATACAGTACTGTAGTGTTACTTGAGCTTGTTTTTATGTCAGTGGGACATCTGCTGATATCCTTGTAATTATCTCTACAGTTGTATTACTTTTACATAAGACTGTGTGCAGTGTTACACTGGTTTGTGTAATATAACACTCACATGCATTTTTTTCTGCTTACTGTGGCCTTGAGCCAGCTTGTCTTTCTGCATTGCACATCTCTTATTACTGCAGCGTCCCAGCTTATTATAGTCCCCCATAGTGCATTTTTCTCCTAGCTGTTGCATCCATGTTCACTTGTCAGTTTTTCTACTGTGACATACACCATCGTACTGGTCAGTGTCTGAAACAGAACTAACTGTAGTGAGGTCAAGTGACAACCTGAGCAATACCTCCAGTTGTTGACTTCCTCCAACCCAACTGAGGATAGCCTCCAGAGTGGAGGGTATTAAAAAAACATATCCCAGAGTGAGTGAAAATCCTTTAGCCTAAGCATGAAGCTGTTATAAGTTGCTAATGCCTCATTAATAAAACTATTGTGGAACAAAAAATAAATATCTGTTTCATTCAGAGTTGGGACCAAACAACAGCAACAACAACCAAAAAAAAAAAATTAAATAGTTTTCAGCTTAAACAGGGAGCTATTGTGTATTTCATGAATTACGTAATACCTTCTTGTAGGAAAGAACCTTGGCAAACTGTAAGCAAACAGCTATTTTCTACAGTTATAAAAAATAATGATTCTCATTCATTTAAACAGCCATGAGTGTGCTCCGAACTGTTTACATGGCTATGATTGTACCCTTAACAGCTTGCATCTAAGGCAACCACCTCCTTCACCTCACCCTTCATATGGCTCTGACCTAATACACTCTTTCTATTATTGTATTTTTTGGCTCTATTACTTTTTACGATGCCACCTGATATTCTGATTGCTGTTGTAGAGCCCTGGTATCCCAGTACTGTGTGTGTTAGTATTCTGCTCTGTTGGCATGAATTAATTTATTTATTGTTGAGGTTTCTGCTGCTAGTTCTTATACACTCTACTCTGATATCCCTGATATTTTGGTTTTCTGGTAATTCTATTTTCTGGGATTTTGTTGTAAAGCCTGCTTGTCTTATACTACTAACTGTGCCATGGATAACTTTCTCATACCTCTCAAACTCTTAACATAAGAAATCTGGACAAAGCCTTAAATAATGGGGGGGGGGGGGCAAAGGCCCAAAAATAGGGATATAGTTTAAATATTGCTCTTATAAACTTAGAAAGTTGTTAAAATAACATGAATTGTGTTAGCATGCATTTTCTGAAGGATATGAAGTCTGAAAGTCAAATGTACATAATTATTTAGTGATTTCAACCCTCAGTGATTTGCCAGAAAAACATAAGTTTAAGAAGAACAGACCAAGAATATGAGGCAACATTTTGAACATTCTGCAAAAATCTGGATGGTTGAGCAGTATGAACTGTCCTGGACTCCTGGTGTAGCCCCCATGCACTGCGTGTATTCACTTACACTGCATAATCTGTACATACCCCCTTCCACAAACTACTCTGCGTGAACCTTATCTCTGTGGATTACATCATATGATATACAATTTGTATTAATCTATTCATGCATTGAGCAGGCATCTGAATTCCAATTACAATGGGCTTAACACTAAACAATTTCTCTGCATGTTAACAGCCCATTATCACTTACACCTTGAAAGAATGTAGTAACTACCTTATGTAGACAGACAACCACTTACTGCTACAATACACACACAATCTGTGAGAACTGTGCACATTTGTATAAACTGGAACAGTAATCATAGTTATGGTGTAGGGTCATCATCATCATCATCATTCCCTTTTACATGGGGTCGGGGTATCGTATTAACTGTCGCCAACTCTCTCAATTCAGTGCCACTCTCCTGCCTTCTTCAACACTCATGCCTGACTGTCTCAGATCTTCTTTCACACAATCCATCCACCTCTTTGCTGGATGCCCTCGCTTCCTCTTACCTTCTTCCTGTCTGTCCCAAATCTCCCTCACCAGATTGTCTTCTGCTTTTCTACACATGTGCCCATACCATCGTAATCTGTTTTCTTTGATCTTTTCTGCAATTGGAGCTACTTTGGCTTCTGCTCTTTTGTCCTCATTTCTTCACCTGTCCCACAGTGTGCATCCTACCACCTTTCTCAGGCACTTCATTTCCATCACCTCTAACTTCTTCAACTGTTCTGCCTTTACTGCCCAGGTTTCTGTACCATACAGTAGTACTGGTCACACCACTGTCTTGTACACCTTACTTTTCAGCTTCTTTGGCATTCTTCTGTCATATACTACACCTGATACTCTATGCCAGTTGGCTGCAACCCCTCTGATTCTAGCTTTGACCTCTTCATTCAGACTACCCTTCTCCTCAACCACCCTCCCAGATACTTGAAGCTGTTTACCTGTTCCACTATCTTCCCATCTATCTCTATTCTCAGCTTCTTCTGATTTCCCCAATCTGCTGCCATTACCACTGTCTTATCTGTGCTTAGTTTCATCCCATGTGCCTTCAGATTTGCATTCCATTCTCCTATCCTTTGCTGAAGTTCTAGATCAGAGTCTGCCTGTACTGCCACATCATCTGCATACAGCAGCTTTGTTGCTCAGACCCTCCAACCTGTTTGCTGATGTAGTCCATTACCAGTATGAACAGCAGTGGGCTCAGCGCTGAACCCTGGTGTACACCCACTCCCACTGGGAACCCCTCAGTGAGGCCAAACACTGTTCGTACCTGAGTCACTGGGTCCTTGTACATAGCCTGTACTAATTCTACCAATGTTTCTGGGACTTCAAACCACCGCAGTACTGCCCAGATCAGCTTTCTTGGGACCTTGTCATATGCTTTCTCCAAGTCTAGGAAAGCCCAGTTTGACTCTCTCCTCATCTCTAACTTCTTCTCAACTATCTGTCTCACTGCAAACATCGGTTCAGTTGTGCTGCATCCTGATCTGAATCCGAACTTCTCTCTCCCACCTTACTTTCTATTATTCTGCGTATCTGTTTATCAATCACCCTCTCCAGTACTGTCATGCAATGTGACATGAGTTTGGTACCTCTGTACTGCCCAAAGTTGTGGATGTCCCCTCTGTTTTTGTACACTTGCACAAGAATGCTTATTCTCCAGTCATCTGGGATATGCCTGTGTCTCCACACTGCTACGAGTACCCTCAGGGGCCATTTCTCCTCTATCTCACCCAGTATCTTTATCATATCTGCTATGACCTCATCTGAGCCTGCTGCTTTCCATGACTTCATTTTCCTTAGTGCTGCTCTTACTTCTTCTAAGGTGGGCTCCTCTTCTACTCTCATTGTAGGCTGTTTCTGGGGCAGTACCACTTCTGTGGGGTTTTCTTCATTCAGAAGCTGCTGGAAATATTCCTTCCATCTGCCTTTGATGTCCTGTGGGCTGGTAAGCAGGTTGTTGCTGGAATCCCTTATGAAGGGTGTCTGACTATCTTCTTTATCTTTCTGTCTTTGCCTTGCAACCTGGTATAGTTTCTTTGTGCCCCTTACTGAGTCACTTTCCAGAAGCTGATAGAGTGCCTCTGATGCCCTATTCTTTGCTATTGCAACTTCTTTCTTAGTTTCTTTGTTAGCCAACCAGTAGTCCTTCCTAGCTTGGTCAGTCTTTTCAATCTCCCACTTCTTCCTGCACTCCTTCTTTCTTTTGATTATTTCCTGCACTTTTGCATTCCACCACCAGCTTTCCTTATGTACCTTATTTCCATACCTGGCTCAACCACATAACCCCAGCCTACTCTCTGACCCACGCCAGGGACCCATGCTAACGGTGGGAGGGGTATATGTGCCCCTACTGGCCAGTGTGTGCCCGCCATAAAGGCCCAGCAGCCCTGGGTCAATAGGCTACTGGCTGACCGGTGTCTAGTTGCCCAGCCTGGGTTACCTGGGATAGCTCTGCTGAGTGAAAGCTGGACATAAAACCAACCAACCTGCCAAACATGAACTAAGAATTGCTACGCTTAATGTAGGTTCACTGACAGGACGCAGCTTAGAAGTGGATGACATGATGATACAGAGGAGGCTGGACATCCTATGTATCCAAGAGATGAGATGGAAGGGCAGTGCAACAAAGCCACTTGGCTTGGGATCCAGATTCTTCTACTCAGATAGTGGACAGGCTAGAAATGGTGTAGGAATTGTGGTGAGACAGAGGCTTCAGAAGTCAGTCAGGGATATCAGCAGAATTAATTACAGACTCATAGCAAACAGACTCCATTGTAATGATAGGACAGTATTCATAATCTCAGCCTATGCCCCACAGCAGGGTTGTGATAGTGAGGAAAAGAGTGCATTCAGTCAGCAGTTGCAGGACCTACTAGATAAAGCAGGACAACATGAATTGGTGTTGATAATGGGTGACTTAAATGCACATACCGGGACAGACAGAACCGGATATGAGGACTGCCTGGGTCCACATGGGTGGAGCAATAGGAATAAAGAAGGAGAAGCCATTCTAGACTTCTGTCTGGCAAATGGCTTGATAGTAGCCAACACATGGTTCAGAAAGAGAGACAGTCACAAGATCACATACAAGAGTAGCCAACATGCAACTCAGGTAGACTTCCTCCTAGTAAGGAAAAGGCACTGGGGTAGAATCCATGATTGCAAAGTCATCCCCAGTGAAAGAGTCAGTTCACAGCATAAACCAGTAGTTGCCACAATCAGCTGCAAGCAGTGGTCAGAGAAGGCTCTAAGGTCAACAGAGACCAGGATGAAGACCTGGAAGTTGACTGGAGAGAAAGTACAGCAGTTCAAGGAATTACTCAGGGCTCTAGCACCCCAAGAAGAGGAGGAAATAGGTGGTGTTGAAGAAGAGTTATGGTGTAGGGTCAGGTACACTTAAATACCTATCATCTGTCCAGATTTTTGCAGAATGCCCAGATTTTTTGCCTCATATTTGTGCCTCATAAAATGTTTGTATTTTTCTTTCAAATTACTGAGGCTTCAAGTCTCCACATAATGACACGCATTTGAATTTTGGACTTCATATCCTTCAGAAACACACGCTAACACAAATCCTGTTATTCTAGCAACTTTCTAGGTTTATAAGAGCAATACTAACTTAAAACAAGTCCCTATTTTTGGGCCTCCCACCCATTATTTCAGGCTAACATTACTTAATATGTTTTGGAAACTGGTACCTGGTCTAGAAGGTACTTTGCGCAGCATGTCATCTGTAAGGTTTTATGTATTCAGTCCCTCTAAGTTGTTTATTTTTTGTACTTTTGTGGATCTCAAAGACCACAGTCTACTGAGTGCTACAATAAAACGCGGAACATTCCCAGAACAATGAAATGCAGAACATTCTCAGAACAACAAAATGCAAAACATTCCCAGAACAATGAAACACAGAACAATTCCAGGAACTTAGTTTGGATTGCTAGCTTAGTTGATTCATCACAGTAACACTGATCCAGGGCAAGTGACTTGAGTTTATTGTCAGGTATTAGACTTTTCCAGGACTCAAGTTGTAATTTGTACCCTTTTTGTTAATCAATAATTTTGCAAAGTAAAACATGACTTTTGTGTTCTGAGCTTATGATTTATTTATATATTCCTTAAATTTATATTATTGACTGTTTTAGCCAGGCTAGGAGAGGATTACCTGTTCATAATCACATACCCAATTTATTTCACTATTTTTGTAGGTTACATTCTTCAGTGCATTTTATGTCATATGCAATCTCTACTTTTCTCTTGCAAAGTTAATTGTATTGGGTAATACTGCATGCTTTGGGTGGAATATTTTATTCATTATCCATTCACATGCTCAGTGATGTTATTACATCATAATGTCCTCCAACGATTCAAGAAAAATTAAAATTAGACAATAAATGTGCATGTTTAAGAGGCACAGATTAGCATGTTTTCTTGTTTCTCATCTATCTGCACAGTCTAAATAATTTATAACTCACAGGCTTTATTGCATAATCTCTCTATATTACCATAATGACTACTTTTGCCTAATCTGTGTGCATTGTTTCAGCTTTCTATTTTTTTATACCTCAGCTCTTTCTACATTACTACACTAACAGCTTTACTATCTTGACCTGGTCATCCTGCATACTTAGAATCACTTTGTGCCCATGTATTCAGAATTTCATCTCATCTTTGTGTGCAATATAAAAAGTGACCTTCAACTTGTAAACTTCTGATTGGTACATTCATGTTACTTGTTTAGATGCATTTCTGTTTTTCATTGTTCATGTATATATGTAAATGTTTGTTGTTTGTGATGCATTTAGCAGCTGGCTTAGGTAGTGTTTGAAAAGGGTCTTATATCCATCCACCTTCCCAGTTAAGAAACAAAGAAATAAGTACATTTATTTATAGCAGATGTATATGCAGTCTTTCACAGTAAGTGTGCTTCCCTTTCACTAGATAATCTGAAATGACTCAAGTGCATTTAGTAGAGGTAACACACAGATTTTTCTTTCAGAGCATATGTTACATAAAAATGAACAAAGAGACTTTACTGGCAAAAATGTATCACCTTATCTTTGTACTAAAGTAGCCAATAAGTGTGGTACAGAGCAGAAAATAAGGGAAGTACGCCACCTTCATTACATTATGCATCTCCACTTGTGTTTAGATACCAGCTACCCTATGAAACTCGATATTATTCATTATTATTTACACGGGGTATTGCTGTAAGTCTAACAAAATTACTTACATATTGTGAAGTTGTGACGGTGAGCAGAAGTGTACATATCACCATGGCCATCTGTCCCACTAATAAAAGTGTTCTCCTTCCAACCTTTTCCACAAGAAGTACCTGCAATGAAATGAACAAGAAAAAGAATGAAATATTAATACAAAACATGACTACATGATTATTTCTAGTAATTTCTATTCAGGTCGCCTTATTTCTGTTCAATGGTCCCATCTGAGGAAATAAAGATACATGCAAAATATGACACCAATGGCATGTAAAAATGCATGCTCTATATAGATTTAGCATTGAGCCTGTAAGTTCGTTATGTTTTCTTAATCTTAAAAGTCTGTTTTCCTCTTGATTTTTTACCTCCAGAATTCCACAACAATCTACCAGTTCATGCTGGATGCTTCAGACCCTGTTCTCCTTGTGAAATGCACCTCATCCTGCACCCTCTTAACTCAATTATTGATTTTTCAAATCTTCTGAAATGTCATCATTTTAATATTATCCCTTATTCTGTAATCCTTAATAAGTGCTGATGTCTTCTTTTTGGATAGAGAAGGCTCCTTGGTTCTCCCTGTAAGGCATTTCATGTCTCATGTGTTATCCACATTCCCCTTCTTATTTCAAATTAATTTAGCAATTTGTTAAGCTGATAACAGGACCAATCCAGTGTGTACTTTTTTAGTAATGTAAGTGGCCATGAGAGTAAATATAAAATGTAATATGCATGGACAGTTTAGAGAAACAAACTAGTATATTTTGGAAGGTGAGAGAAAACTGGAATATCTGATAAAGTAATCCGATCTGAGGAAAGCATGCAAACTCCGTATAGACAACACGCTTATTTCAGGAATGAGCTCAATATGATAAAACTATGAAGCAAGAACCCTAGCCAACATTTACCTGAGTTGTATAACTTGTGGCACATACACACACACACACACACACACACACACACACACACACACACACACACACACACACACACACACACACACACACACACACACACAAATAAAACAGCACTATTATCAACATCTGTTAAGCTGACACAATTTGGTCGACTAAATTGATGGTTGACACATGTCAACAAAAGTAGATCGGATGATTATCGGGGTTGGGTAATTTGCCCTTTCCCCGACAATGGTGCATTCTTGGAGTTAGAATACATAATTAGTAGGGGAGTGGTGAGCTATGGGTGGTTTGCCCCCCTGCAAAAAGGATATTTCATTTTAATTTTGTTTTAAGGTTTTTGCATGCACTGTGATTGATGTTTGGCACATGTTTAGTAGTGTATCAATGTGCATAATGCCGATCATTTAGTGTCGATATTATTCAGATCAATATTAGTGCCATTCAATAAAGGTAAGTAAATCCATATACAAGTGCTTGAGTCTAAAGAGCTCAAAACCCACTATTTTGAAGCCACTGACTCGATCATCTTGTAGTAGAGTAGCTCGAGTAGGCTGCTGCTTAAGTTCTGGGGAGGAAGTGGTGTTCATGCTTAAAATCAAATATGAATTTGGGAAGCAGCTGTTGGGAGGGACAAGAGAAGGGATTTCAGATCAGGCAGTGGGAGTTGGATGTAAGATTAGGGAGCAGGAATGGGTTTAGAATTAGGGAGGGTTAGGGAGTGAACAGTGAATTTAGGTTTAGGGAGGACTTTAGAGCTTTAGGATTAGAAAGCAGGAAAGGAATTTTGGGTTAGGAAGTTTTTAGGGAATTTAGAATTGGAGGGGTTGGAGTTTTAGGTTTAGGGGGTGGAAAAAGAATTTTAGGGTTAGGGAGTGATCAAGGAAATTTACACTTAGGTAGATGGTCTTGGAGTTTTAAACTTAGGCATTTATCTGTGACTTTAGGATTAGGGAGGGGGAGTAGAGGTTTAGGCAGACCCAGCATTAGCATTTTGGGGCCAACAGCAAATTTCAAGTTGGAGACTCATGGACACTTTCAGTCTAAGTATCACTCTCACAGTGCCATGCCTCCTAAGCAACTTTTATGTTCATGCTACAGAGTTTTAGGAATAGTATGCAAAGACTAAAATGTAGCTAAAATGCTCTTACGTTATGACAGGCTAGTGCACCACACTATGTTGGCATATCTCATGGTGGGACATTCACAATGAATTACATTTAGTTGCAACAATGATACATTACAAAAACTCTATGTGCATGGATGGACTAGGATGAAATGGTGTTCTCTGCACTACCGACTATATAATCCCCCTACTCACACACACACACACACACACACACACACACACACACACACACACACACACACACACACACACACACACACACACACACACACACACACACACACACACACACATACTTCCTCCAGTGATGCCCTGTTTTCTGCCATCATCCCCACACCATGCACATTACTGCTTTTCTTCCTTTTCTCACATTTTGCCTTACTCATCAGCTTTTTCAAGAAGCCATGTATTTCTGCATATTCTTAATTGCATTCTAATTTTTTATTTTTTTTTATTTACGCAATCTTTTCGTCCAGTGAGGGCTAGAGCAGAAATATTTTTACGGAAATACATTAAATGTTGCTGTTCACCTTTAGTTTTCTTTGCACCCATTCAACTCACCTTACCTGTACAAGACAGCATAGTTGTAACAGCTCAGGAAGTAACTCAGGTAAGCTGAGGTTCCCAGAAGCCATAGGTCTAAAGATGCTCTGAGGTGCATTTTAGACAATTTTCCCAACCTTTTTAATCCAATGATGACAGTCTTCTTTTTTCTTGCAGGAAAGACATAAGTCATGCCCAAGGCATAATATTTATTTATTTTATTAATTTATTGTCATTTATTAACCGGGTTGGTCCAACTGAGCCAGGGGCCCATTTTCAGTGAAGACCTGAGGGGAAAAGCTCCAGATACATTTCACAATATAAAAACAGAGATATATTTATGTAAAAATATGAAGGTGTTATACATAGAAAATAAGAAATCACAATTTTACAGAGCTGTGTACAAGTTCCATAGTGTTACTACAGAAGAGTAATAAAAAGTTCAAATGCAGAAATATATACAGGTTTCAGCAATAAGACTATGTACAGCGGTATTTACAAGAATCGGGTTATAGGTCTACAGTAATAGATATATTAGAGAGACGAACAGAAAAATATGATGTATGCAGAGAGTCAGGAGATAGAATTAACAGGACAGCAGTAAGATGTGAAGTAGGAGTTTGACAAGGACAGGACCAGGTCTTTAGTAGGTAGTTTTTAAGTTAGAGTTTGAATTGGGCTTTATGGGAGATAATTCTTATATTATCGGGGAGGGCATTCCAGGTATAAGCAACAGAGAATTTTTAAAGGGATTTGCCAATATTTTTATTGGGTTTGTAGATGTTGGGAATATTTTTGTCAGGTGTGCGAAGCTGGCGATGGGGGTTACAGAGTGATACTAGGTTTGAGATGGAGGGACAGGAAGTAGGGTTCTAGAGTATAGAGCTTGTAATGGTAATTGTGGAGGAAGTTGTTTTTGGAATTTAGGCCAGAGTATAGACTTAAGAGCATGGCAGTGGTATGATTTATATGGTCGGTTGGAGGCAAATCTAGCTATTTTGTGGTAGGTTTGTTCTAGTTTGGAGAAGAGAGATGACTGAAGGTTAGTGAGCACTGGAGCTGCATATAGAAGACAGGGTAAGAGGTGAGATACAGCGAGGGAGGGTTTGGTGGAGGGTAAGAGTAGTTTAGTTTATGACTATGGTACAGAAGTCCATGTTTTTGGTTAGTTTTCTTTATACATTGATTGATATGTATGTCGAACTTTAGTTCATCATCGATAGTTACACCAAGTAATTTAGTATAGGGTTCAGGTGTGATGGTAGTATTGTTAAGTGAGGTAATAGAGAAAGAGGATTTAAGATGAATCTTTTTTTTTTTTTTTTGAAGGAAAAGTAGAATCTTTGTTCTTCTGGGTTTAATATTAATTGATCATCAGTGAGCCAGGTTTCAATCGAGGTGAAGGTGTCTTGGGTATTTGCAAGGAATTCTAGGATATTCAAAGCTGACAAAATAGTAGCTCATAATAAACTAAACAAGGCAAATGTTGTAAAGATACAAAAATCTCATTTGGGAGCATTGTGTCCCTTACCACCCCCGCCCTACCACCACCAATAAAAAGACAGTTACTGCCTGTGCTACCTCTGGTGTCCAACTGGGATGAAAGCAGAGGTTCAAATGGTCACAGTCATGTATTTCAAGTGACTGCTGTCATACATATACATAATGTACCCCCCCCCCCAAAGGCAGCCAACTGTATATGTGCCTGAAGTGTGACTGTCAGGAAAAGTAAAAATAATTATTACTGTTATGTATTATATTTTGTTGCTCCTAGACTGTACACTGCACCAATACAAGCAATAGTACCCTTCACTGCATACCTCCAAGGTCTGTTAAAAAAGTAAAATAAACAATGACCATACTGTCTCCAGCCCCAACACAAGCTATAATGTCCTCATGTGCAGACCTCTATGGTTTGATTGCAATGAAAATTCAAGTAATAATGACCACACCATCCCCAGCCCCTCACAAAACCTACAGCAACCTTCTGTGCATACCTCTGAACAGGGCTGATTTTAGAATGTTTGGGGTTGAGGATAGTGGACACCACTAAGACAGTATCAAAATCCGTTTATACAGTCTGGGGTGTGGGGGGGCACCAGTCTCTTCGAAACGTGAGTGTTTGAATGTTCTATTATGTATTTTATGCCTTACTTTTAAAATATGATTACTTGTAAAATGAATTTGTTTTTTACTGCTGGCATGTGCCCTGCATTATTGCACTGTACATTCATCTTCAGTAAAACTGGAGGAATTCCATTTCACCTGCTGCATGTTTTTGTGGTGCTGGAAGAAGCCAGAGAACAAGGATAGATGCACAGACAGATGGGGAGGACATGCAGACTCCAAAAAGAAAAAAGCACAGCAAAAAACCCAACCAAAGCACTGTGAAAAGGAAAAACTACTCCCTGCACTACAGTGGCAATGAACACTTGCTTTCACAGACATCTTCTTCCCTGCCAGACCAACAAGGATATCATATGTTAAGGTCTACGTTTGTGATGGTAAGTGAATGAAAATATGGCCATCTTATTACTCATATATACACTGCAACCACCCCCCTCCCACACACAAGCATAATGGCAATACTGCTGTTTGTGCTAAACAGTGAAATAAATTATAGCCATCTTGTTAATACTACACTGCAACACACACACACACACACACACACACACACACACACACACACACACACACACACACACACCTCATAGCAAAACTAGTTTTACACTGATTTCAGCAAATAGCAATACATTGTGCAACCCCCACACACACCCTGGTAATTATATATATTAACTCTGATTTGACACAATGCCCAGGAAAGGGAATATTTTCCTACCCAGGAACTGTTGATCTCGAACACCTGTTGACCATCTGTTTAAGCTGACGAAATGGTGTTGACCAAACAGATATCAAAGTCTGTCATTCAACTAGCTGTCTTAAACGCGCACGTGTGTGTGTGTGTGTGTGTGTGTGTGTGTGTGTGTGTGTGTGTGTATATATATATATATATATATATATATATATATATATATATATATATATAGTTCCCCTTTGAAACATCTAAAACCCATAACATCTAATTTCATAACATTGAGATCAGAACATCTAAAACCCATAACATTGAATTTCATAACATCTAACAGTATAAATCACATGAAAATAACATTCCCTCCACATATAATAACATATAATGACACCAAATTACCAAACACACTTTTTACTATGTTTATGCAGGGGGGCTTGATACAGTGGGGTTAGGAAATTTACTTTTTCCCACTGCATTGCAATCTTGGAGTTGGTATATTTAATTTATGGGGGCTGTGTGGGTGGAGTCCCCCACATGGGGGGTGCAGCGGGGCTTGCCCCTGCAGAAACATAGAAAAAGTAGTAAAAAGTGTGTTTGGTAGTTTGGTGTCATTATATTCATTGACCAGTCACAATGTCGACCAAAAATGTGGAAATCAGTAATGCTGATCAGGCATACACGTTGAAACTGAATACATTGACACCCATAGTTCGATGTATTCGACATAGCAGTAGGTGATATCAGTCACCCAAGCTATGCAGCGCAATGTACCACTTACACTCTCCAGTCAATGGCACATGTCTTTTACTAGTTTGCAGGGGGTAAGCCCCCTGCACCCACCAGTGGGGGGCTGCACCCCTCCACCCCCTGCAAATTACATATATCACTTTCGAGATCACACTACAGTGAGGAAATGGGTAAACTCCCTGTTTATCACTGCATCATGATCTCCACTCACAATAGTGAACTCAGACTATTGAATTACACTGCACATTCGGTATTGTGTATTCGATGTAGTCTGGTTCAACATTTTACCCTTTGGAAAAGTGCCTTTTGAACACATGCCATTCTATCAAAGGTACTATGAAATTTCAGTAGTAAACAATGTAACAGCTACTGCCTTAACATTATTACACATTCTGGAGACAGTATGTTTTATGGTTAATCCTATCTGTCAGTGGGACTGCCTCTCCCTTAACGCTATATTCTCCATCTGAAGAGAGAAAAATGGATAGCTGTAGGAGGGTTAAAGGGATGGAAACCCTCCCTTACAAACAGAACTGAGAAAATGCTGTAGCTATCTGATGGGATTTATGCTGACAAAACATTCAAACTTGCTAATTAATCTGTCAAAAAGGAGTTTAGGGGCTTGCAATGATATATTGTCTCTAGCTTACAACCAATCGGATAAAGTCTCGCTTAAGTTATGCCATACCAGTCAGTTCTCTTAATGAGACAAGTGAATTAAAGGTAGTGTTCATGACAGTTAGTGCCAGCATGAAGTACATGGGACTGTCTACTGCTTGCTAGTCTGAAAAGATGAAATTTGAGTTTTGTGCATTTTAGAGGATTCCATATTTCTCTTCTTGAAAAATTATGACTTCAACACAAGTGATAACAGAGAACACTGGACCTTGTGCAAGCATGTCAGTTGGTATTCTTGACCGGGGACCTCCTCCACTCTTTTACACAAGAGCCAATGTTCTCCATAATTTTCTTCTTTGTTTTCCATGGTGTGTTCTCCAGAGATGAGAATGGTCTTCAGAACTCCCCTTTTTTTGGGAAGCTGTATAGGGCAGACTCAAGTTAATGATATATTTATCTATGCAGCTTAGAATCCAACTAACCTTCTGTACAGTCATGCTGATTGGCCATGTTCTGATCATGTGATATGACTGCCTTTAATTCTATTTTCTTTTGAATTTTGTCAACATTAATCCATTAATTCACTTATAGTGTATTCCTCTTTCAGGATCCTATGGTCTTAATTTGATGTATATATTTTTTACTAGGTTAATTCTTCTGTGTCTTAAATCATTTTTTTAGATAGTTCTCTGTGCTTTGCACTCCATTGGAGTGCACATAGACAGACAGAAAGATAGATAGACAGACACACACACACACACACACACACACACACACACACACACACACACACACACACACACACACACACACACACACATATGCATGCATACACACAAATCTATTTACCTTTGGTACCAGATACATACAAACAAGGTTTGTATCCAAGTTCTTCAATTGCCACTCACTGAAACACAAAGTAGTCAGCGGGTCCTCTAACCTCTGGAAAAGCAGCCATTTGGACTCCTTCATCTGTAGAGTGAACTGGTTTACCGCTGCCTCTGTGTTATTTATATGCTTCTTGTTACCCAGCCTCCTATTTTGCAGAATGTTCTCATATTTTTGCTCAGTTACAAAGATATATTATATGCCAAACAATGGAACATCTTTAGCAAAGTCTCTGTAAGGTATATTTATATTTTCCACTGTATGCACATTTTTTCAATCAATACTATACTGCTTGTAAGTCCGGTTTCCTAGATATCTGTATTACAGTTTCAGTAGGCAAAAAATTTAGTTTACTGAATTTTAACAATATGCCATGTGTTGTCAGTGGATATCTCCTTAACATTACACAGCCCACCCTGAGGTGTTACAGTCTCAGTTTTGGTTTGTAAAATTATGGTGGGAGAGTAACGTTTCCCTACATGATGTAATGACTTTACTTCCATGTCTGCTTTTGTGATATGCATGCGTGTGGCTGAAATATTTGTATTTATTTACACATCAGTGTCTTAGATGGCGTGTACAGAAGTTTTGGTTTTAATTAAGCGTGGTACTACAGTTCAGGGTGCTGTTCCTGAAGGCGTAATGACAGATCCTCTTTTTCTTTTTATCAGTGTAATATATCAGATGCATTTGCTAAGAGTTTCAAAAAATAAAAAATAAAAATAAATAAATCATTCTGCACAGATGTATAATTTGTGTTGTGTGCCTTAAGTTTGTCACACTACTAGGAGCTGATGCAGAATTCATAGACATGGCTCACAATTATACACAGTGAGATACACTACACATCCCAGTTTGTTGACTTGTTCATAGGAGTACACAGTGCACCACAGTGTGTGTGTGTGTGTGTGTGTGTGTGTGTGTGTGTGTGTGTGTGTGTGTGTGTGTGTGTGTGTGTGTGTGTGTGTGTGTGTGTGTGTGTGTGTGTGTGAGTGTGTGTGTGCATGTGTGTGTGTGCATGTGTACGCACTCCTTGGCTCTGGATGGAGTGAATCACTACATAGTATGACAGGGCTCAAAAGGCAGTAGTGACAGGCACGCTATACTACATAATACTGTTTAGTGTAACTACAGAAGTTACTGTTCACTACTGTGCTGTTGTAAGCATTACGTCTAGGAGGGAGTTTCTAGCCTTAGTCAAGGTGAGAGACTGATGCCTACTACCATATTATGGTAATGAGGGGATCTGGTGCTGTGCAAGCTCCCATTGGCAACACAGTGTAGGGATGCTGCAGATAAGGTTGGATTAGCAGGTTTGTAAGCACTGTATGAAACTCCACTGCCAGTAGGATTTTTCTATTATACAGTGCAGGTGATATGTATGTGTTTTTTTGGGGGGAGGGGGTGTCCTTACTTCATCAGAACCAAACATAAAATAAGTACACTCTATATTTAAACTTCCTTATAGCAAAGTCGTACAATTATCTTAAATGCATTCTACCTATGTCCTTGTACATTAATAAACAAATGCCCAAATGCAATTAAGTATGTTAAATAATCTTAGTAAATATGTATGTGTATATATGCATGTATGTATAGGCTTCTTAATAATAATAGTAATAATAATAATAATAATAATAATAATAATAATAATAATACTAATAAATATATCAACTTCCTTTCTTTCTTTGAGATGAAAAATCTGATTTTTTTTGGGGGGGGTGATAATATTTGCAAGGGAGAAGGATTGCTATCCTGCTACCTGTAGCAAGAACATAATGCATGAGGCTGGAGGTGCATAGGTTACCCCAATGAGACTAGCTTGTACATTAGTGGCAGTGTGCCTATAAATCCTATATAATTAGGGAGGGGCACTTTTATTTATATCATGCACATGGATTAATAAGCCTAGGTAATAGGTTCATAGGTTCATAGGTTCATACTAGGCTATCTGCCCTGGGGCAATTATAAGCCTAGCCCAATTCTGTATGGCTTACACCACCCCTTGATTTGAGTATACTGTGCCCTTTTTAAGGTTTAGTTTACTGTGCCTCTGTCTAATAGTGACACGGGAGTAATCCCTGGGACAAACCTACGATCCCCCATCCACCTATCGAGATTCTTCTTGAAGAGATTCAGTGAGGTGCTCTGCCTCACATGAACTGGAATTCTATTCCAGAGCGAAAGGAGCCTCTGGGTTATGAACCTGTCCCTCCAGCAAGTTCTATTTATTTCTGTGCTGAGGTTCAAGTCCCTCGAGCATGTGGCTCTAAGGGAGTTAGATTTACTGAGGTGGAGCATGTCCATTAATTCTAGATTTGACATAGCTTTGTATGTCAGGCATAGATCGCCTCGAAGTAGGCGGTATGCAACTGAGTAGAGCTGGAGTTTTTTTAACCGAGCAGCATATGGCATCTGTTTGAGACCCTTGATCCTCTTGGTGAGATACTTTTGGGGTCTTTCTGATTGCCGCAGGTGTCGGGTAAGGTACATCCCAAAAGGGGCATTGTATTCTATGATGGGCCTGATGAGGGATGAATAAAGGGGCACGATTACCTCTCTTGATCTAGATGTGAAACCCTTCGTGATGAGGTGGGCTATGTAGAAGGTCTTTCTAACCACTTTGGCAATGTGGTTTTCAAAGGAGAGATTGCTATCAACTTGGGTCCTCAGGTCCCTAATAACTTTCTCTGTACTTAATGGGTTTCCACCTATGTGGTAATTTGTGGGCACACTGTTTTTGCCAAAGGGTATGACTATACATTTTTTGGCATTTAGCTTTAAACCATGGTGCTGGCACCAGTCATCTGTCTCTGTGAGACCTTTTTGAAGGATGTTTGTGTCAGCTGGAGAGTTGATTATGGCGCCCAGTTTGCAGTCGTCTGCGAATTTGGTGAGCCATAGTCCTCCCACATTTGCCTGTACCTCGGAAAAGTATATATCGAACAAGAGTGGCCCCAGGACAGAACCCTGTGGGATGCCACTTGTGACCAGTTTCAAGTCTGACATGGCTCCAGCAACTCTCACTCTGTGGGTTCTGTCTTTGAGCCAGTTTGCGACCCATCTTGTGACATAGGGGTTTATATTTAAGCTGGATAGCTTATCTATGATGCCCGAGTGGGGTATTGTGTCAAATGCCTTTGCAAGGTCCAGATAGGCTGTGTGGACTACTTTCCCTTCATCTATGGCTTTGGTGACTGTTTCGAAGAAGTCAACCAGGTTCAAAAGGCAGGATCTGCCCTTGACAAAGCCGAACTGGGTAGGATCCAGTGTCTGTAGGTCCCCAATGTCTTTGTTTATGAGCTCCATGATGATCCTCTCCATAGCCTTGCAGACTAAGCTAGTCAGGGTTATGGAGCGATAGTTTCCAGGGTCCATAGAGGCTCCACCTTTGTGGAGTGGGACCACTGTTGCTGTACGCCATTCTGTGGGCACATATCCTGTAGTGAGGCTGAGACTGTATAGCTGTTTTATTTGAGGGGTTAGTTCCTCTTGGACTTCATGTAGGATGCAACCTGGGACGCCATCTGGTCCCATGGAAGCAGTATTTTTTGCTTTGGAGAGGGCAGCCTTCACCTGAGCATCAGAGATGTTTGGGAGGCAGCCCTCTGCCAGGATAGATACTTGCTCTTTTGGGGGGGAGGGGTGGAGAAGTTTGCACTGAACCTGTCTGCCAGGATATTGGCGATGTCTGTGGGTTCAGTGTATTTTTTTTTTTTTTTTTAGGTAATAGGTTAATACTGCATCCAATGTTAGGTGTCTTCTTCAAAATTATTCTCACACTGAAGATATTAGTTATGGACAGCTGGACAGAGCTGTAGTGTGTATTACCTGATACATAAAGCTGGTTAATGAAGGGCACATTGCTGCAAATGTCTATGACTGTGCGGCAGAGAAAAAGTATAATGTAAGAGACGTGGCATTGTTGAAAACTAGATTCACCTGGGTGGTTGGTGAAAGAGTCAAGCAATAAAGCCATCTGCTTTTTTTTTTTGTATTATTATTATTATTGTTATTATTTTATCTTTTACTAATCCTGGATATATCTGTAACTAGAGGAAATTGTTTGTGCCCCATCCCACTTTTTGAAAGAAGCACATACTTGAAATATTTATTTCCTGTTTTTATTTATTTTTTTTTAATTTGTGAAGTTTTTCACACTCCCTAGGGGTTCTTAACTGATACTTATTCCAAGCAGTCCCAAGCAGAGAGCAGCCATGCCTTGAAACATCAGTGCAAAGACCCAGGTGTGCCTCGCATGACCAGCATGAGGAGAGGGTGGACGGTGAAATAACATCTTTAATAAGGTAATGACTGTATGAGATTCATTCATACTAAGCTGGAATCAATCACTTTGTCTTAGTTTACAGTAATAGCAATCTGAAGTGGAGTTTGCTTTATTATCTGAATTTATTATCTGAAGTAGTACTGTTTACTTTAGGTTTAATGTGCTGCACTTTAAATATGCTGCTACATTTGAAATTAAACCAGGATAAGCTCATTACTCCCATGACAACATAGCAAAACAGAGAAGTTGTTTAACTCCACTGGTGTATACAAATATTTATTATTAGACTAAAGTGTTATTGGGATAACTTATTTTATAATATTAAGCAAGAAGTGTTCTATATTTTAATGACAAGGACCTTGCAATTTTCTGTTAGATACAGGTTTCACATCTTTTTGCATTCCAGAGTGCCTTTGTCTGAAGGAATACTCACTACATGTATAAAGTGTTAATGTGACACATTATTGGTATGTATTATATACGGTGTTAATATGATGTAGTGTTGCTATGTATGTAGGGAGGTACTTTGCTAACATGATGCATGGGCTGCTAGGGAAACCACTAGTGTAGTTAGGTCAGACAGTGCAGTGCTCAGATCCTGGGATATGTAATATGGTACTAATGAAGGCCTTCTCATTGCAGCTGTAACTTGTCTCTGAATCAGAATTTCTGTCTGTTGTACTAACTGACAACCTCACTGGTCAGTTAGGATGAATGGAGAGAAATCCTGTGAATGCCAAAGCATATGTATAGAGGCATTAACATTCTTCTTATGTAATGGATGAAGTTTGAACTGGAAGGTGTTTGATCTGATAGCTTTGCTAAATAAGGATGACATCACATTTGCAATTTTTACTAAACCCTGTTTTGGATTAAAGCTAGTTCAATTTGTATTAGGTTATAGTGGGACTTCCACAATTCCAGAGTAGGCAGTAAGGGTGGCCGTGTTTCCATCTGTGTTTGCAATAAAATCAGTCCTAATTTATAATCGCTCATCTGGAGAACTTTTATTAGTTTTCTTATTTAAAGGCAGTGCATGCCTATACAGTGTTTTTTTTTAGGAAGCCATTGATGGGGCCTGATGAGGTAAAATTATTTTCCACATGCATAAAAGATGTCGGAGATGAATTAAAGTTGTGTTTGCAGGGGAGTTGAATGCACTTAGCATTTCCCAGAAAATATACTTATCTAGGGACTATAGAAATGAAAAAAAATAAAAATCTTTGCGTCATAAAAGAGTTATCCCTAAGACAGTATTTTCATGAACTCACAAGGAATAGCAACATTCGTCACATGATTTTTAGGTCCTGAGGAATGACAATATATGTTGATGTGATATCTCCCTGGGTAAATTTGGATCATAACAGCATAATATTCAAAGTTTTACTGCAACTACAGAAGGTAAACAATAACGCTGCAACTAGAAGGAAGTACTATGCTAATTATATTGCAATTAACTTTGAACTGTTACAACGGAACTGCAAAGGGTTGCTATTGGATGCTTGAAAAGAAAATGAAAATATATGTTAGCTAAATTAACTATGGACAATAATCTACAACAGGATTTATGGTAAATGTTAATGGTACGTTTTTATTATGTGAAACTGAGGTTGTGAAGAAATTTACCATTAGTTTTTCATGACACAGTGGTAATACTTCTATTAATAAATACACAAATGTATTAGAAATTGAGGAACAGTAACCCATTATTGAAAAGCCATGGGTATTCTCAGTCATAAGCAAAATTAAGAAAGATGCTGTCCCAAAACCAGATGGAATAAATGGGAATTATCTTTGGAATATTAAGGAATTTGTAAGTTCTGTACTATTATATTTGTTCCAATAAACACTTAAGTTTCCTTTAGTCCCAGAACAGTGGGACAGATTTTATGTGGTTCCAGTTATTGATGGAGAATGATTAAACGTGGCTGATAATCATTTTTAGGTAATTAGGTAAAACATTTGAAAGGGTACTACTCCTGTGTATACAAAAACAAGGAGGTGGTAATTACCATGACATCTGTCTGTATTTTATTTTCAATTGAAGTTTTTCATTTAAGGTTTGGTTACTTCTATTTTTATCTTTTTCTTATATTATACTTGTTTTGTTTTAGGTTTTCTGTTCTGTTGGAGTTTTAAGAGGTCATGGCTAGGATCAGTTAGACACCCATCATCCACAAACTTCTCCTGAAACTAAAACCTTGTACAAATGCCCCTAATAATTTACCTTCAGAATACCTAAAACTAGCAGCTCCTTCCATCACCTACCCTGTCAGCATCCTCCTCAATAGGACAATTCAAGAGTCCTGCATTCCAGACATCTGGAAGAAAGCATTTGTCATCCCTCTGCACAAAGGTGGCAATAACTCAGACATTTCAAACTTCTGTCCTATAGCCATTCTCTCCCCCCATCTCTAAAATACCTGACAAATGTATCCACACTCAGCTCCTAAATCACTTAGTAAAACACCAACTGCTTTCTCCCACTCAACACGGCTTCAGGCCCAGCCATAGCACCAACACTGCCCTTATTTTCTTTATACATACAGGTAATAAAGCTCCTGATGCTGGATCCTTAGCCTCGGCTCTCTTTCTTGATCTTTCTAAGGTATTCGACCCCTTTCACATTCTCTACTAATTACCAGACTCTCTAACCTAGGATTATTCCCCCTACCCTTCAATGGTTTATCAACTACCACCTCAGTAACAGGTAGTAATCCATCAAATGGCAGCATTCCTTCTCCACTTTCATCCCTACAAATACAGGTGTTCCCCAGGGTTCAATACTGGGTCCCCTCCTTTTCAGCATATTCATCAACATCTTCCATCAAACCTCTAACGCATAGTTCCATCATCCAATATGCTGATGAGTCAACAATAATCTGCTCCAAGAAATCTCTCACCGAATTACAGTATCTGACCCAAGAAACATTCAACTCTATTGAGGACTGGATGTCCAAGAATCAACTCGCCCTTAACCCCAATAAAACTAAAGTCCTATTATTTACCCCCTCAAAAACTAACCCTATCGATAAATCTCTGTTTACTGTCACTTCCCAAAACAACACTGCCTTAGAAGTTATCCCTAGTATAAAATTGCTAGGAGTAATTATCAATGACAAGTTAACTTTTGACCTTCATATTCACAGTAGCATCAAGTAGACACATCAAAGCTTGGTGCCCTGTACAGGCACAACTACTTCCTCAGCCTCTCTACTAAAAATGACCTAGCCTCTTCATTTCTTCTCCCTACTTTGCTGTATGGTGCGCCCATCTTCACCAACCTACAATCCTCCCTTAAAAGTAAGCTTGACTCCTGCTACAATAAATTTGCCAAATTTGCTACAAACTCAAAATACTCTACACACCACTGCTCCTCACTGCATCAACTCAATTGGCTAGAATCTCCCCACCACCTTACTTACCTACAATTAACCACAGCTCACAAGTAAATATTCCAAGAAAGCTGCCCTTCTCTGTCATCCATACTGACCACATACCACTCCACTCGCTACCTCAGGTTAGCTCTCTACAGAGAAACCCAAACTCTCAGCTGGCAAAATGCTGTATTCCTATGCCATCTCCAAGCTATGGAATGCTCTTTCTCCCTCTCTCAGAACTGTCAGCAACCCTGCCTTCTACAAAAAGTCCTTAGAAGTACATCTCGTCTCTCACTGGATATGCTCCTGTACCCCACCAAAACACTTGATATCCCACTCTAGAACCCTATCACTATCAACCTTTTTTTAGTACTCTCCTCTACTCTTGTCTATTACCTTCCTGTTTCTCTCTCCCACCTACTTCATACTTCTAACTCATTCTTTTTTCTCTTGCTTTGTACCTGTATATCTATACTCCTTTGCTCCTAGCCCCACACCACTATACACGTATACTCTTGCTCATAACCCACATACTTCTGCATCCTTTCCTGCTTACAACTGACTTTTATTTACTTTGCCATATCTACTATCACATAATCACACTTTACCTCTTCTACTATCTATCTTTCTTCCACATGATATTGACCTTCCACATTACATTCATCCAATGTATTACCTTTTCTCTCTAGCACTCTAAGACCTTTGTTTGTAGTTAACATGCTTATAGTTAATGTGCATTATCTCTGTTACATATATGCTTTTTACACTTGCTTTGTAAGCAATTTTTCTATGTATTAACATTGTTTCACTTGTATTTAATTGTCTCTTGTATGTAATATTGTGGTGCTTTGTAATATTGTGGAGCTTTTCTCCCTGGGCCTCCACTGAAAATGGGCTCTTCATAGGCCCAGTGGACTTTCCCAATCAACAAAGGCAATAAATAAATAAAGTTAGCAAAGAATTCCTTTGCAAAGAGTGAATAATAGCAGCTAATTAGTGGGTGGAGCTGATAAATAGCATTCATCATTTAGCTAGAAATGTTGCTATTTACCTGGAGTGCTTGTTTGGCTTACTTGCTGTTCTATGCCTAAATATTGCTGATCTCTGTCTGCATTTTATTTTGAACTTAAGTTTTTCATTCAAGGTTTGGTTGCTTCTATTTTGTATCTTATTCTTGTATTACATTTGTTGTGTTTTAAGTTTTCTGTTCTGTTGGAGTTTAAAGAGGTCTTGGCTAGGGTCAGTTAGAAAAGTTAGCAAAGAATTCCTTTGCAAACATTGAATAACATCAGCTAATCAGTGGGAGGAGATGAGAAATAGCATTCCTCATTTAGCTTGAATTATTTGGAGGCTATTTAGCTGGAGTGCTTGTTTGGCTTGCTTGTAATCTTCCTGAATATTGCTGATCTCTGTCTGCATTTTATTTTTCCCACCCACCTGCACAGCTGTTGTATTCTTAAACTTACTGGCTTTTGAGTTGCCCACCCCTGCTATAAATCTGATTTTGGATACTCCTCCCAGTCCCATCTCATCAGCTCATTCTACTGAGTACAAAGAGATTGGTTGGGAAGGCCCACCCTTAGTTTCTTAACCTTGAATTATCTTCTGTTTCTTCCCTTCCCACTTAACTTAAAAGTATACTTTATTCAACTGCTTTTACTGTATTTGTGTTTTTTCCTACTTTATTACTTTATTTTGCTTTCACTGCTCATTCTTAAAAGTGTTCAGTTGCATTTATTCTGATGCATTTATTACTGCTTGTTATTAGCCTGATTAAATTGTAACTGTTATTCTAAACCTGTATGTTTTGGTTTAAGCACTTGGGCTTCAGACCAGTTATTTTACTTTAAGAAGGTTTATGGTCTACACTGTGGGAGGAGAAGGTCGTTTCTGCCCTTCTGAGCTGGGAATTGCTGGAGGCTTATTGTGGCTGCTGTTGTAAGTGTCTTTGTTTTGGCTTAAGCACTTGGATTCTGAATCAGTTATTTTACATTATAAAGGCTTGTGGTCTAAACTCTTGTGACAGGAGAGAACAGCCTACACCCTTTTAAGCTGGAAATTGCTGGTTGAAGGCTTATTGTGTCTGTCATTCTGGATGTCTTAGCTCTGGTTTAAGCACTTGGGCTCCAAACCAGTTAGTTTATATTAGGAAGGTTTGTGGTCTAGACTTTTGTGGCAGGAGAGTGTAGCCTACACCCTTCTAAGCTGGGAATTGATGGTGAGGGCTTATTGTGCCTGTTATTCTAAGTGTCTTTGTTCTGGTTTAAGCACTTGGGTTCCAAACCAGTTATCTTACATTAGGAAGATTTGTGGTCTAAACTCTTGTGGCAGGAAAGGACAGTCTGCACCCTTCTAAGCTGGGAATTGGCGATGAAGGCTTATTTTTTTCTGTTATTCTAAAAATGTTTTAGTTCTGGTTTAAGCACTTGGGCTCCAAACCAGTTATTTTACATTAGGAAGGTTTGTGGTTGAGATTCTTTTGGCCAGAAAGTGTAGCCTATACTCTTCTAAGCTGGGAATTGCTGGTGAAGGCTTTTTGTGCTTGCTATTCTAAGTGTCTTTGTTCTGGTTTACCTACTTGGGTACCAAAACAGTTATTTCACACTAGGAAAGTTTGTGGTCTAAAATCTTGTGGGAGTATTCTACTGAATTACTGTTTTGTTAAAACCATGTTTTTGCTGTTGTGACTGCAATTTTATGTACTTTGAATTTCTAGTAATTCTGCATTTTATAGCATAGGCTAGATTCAGACTTGCTGAATCTAGACTGTTTGGTATCACTTGAGAACTAAAACCAGCCTTTTACATTAAGAAGGCCCCCTGCACCTTTGTGGCAGAAGTGTGCAGTCAAGACCCCATCTGAGTTGGGGAATTGCTGGAATAAGACTCAGTCTTGGGCTTTCCCTGTGGTTACTTTGTTTAAAATCATTTAACTTTGATTGTATTTAAGCATTGTGTTTGTGTGGGTTTGTGCTCAGTTTGCTAGAGCTGCTCAGAGACTGGTGACTTTAGTCAGAGATCTGGAGTGAATCAGAACTAAATCTAAGGCATCCATTGAAATCTGTTGAAAAATAAGTATTTTTAAAGCCTACATTGTACTTTGAGAACAGTATTCTACTGAATTGCTGCTTTATTTAAACTGTTTTTCTGCTGTTGTGACTGTGATTTTCTGCACTTAGAATTTGTAGTACTTCTGCATTTTAGAGCATTGGCTAGATTCAGACTTGCTGAATCTAGACTGTTTGGCATCACTTGAGCACTAAAACCAGCCTTCTTACATTAAGCAGGCCCCCCCTGCTCCCTTGTGGCAGAAGTGTGCAGCCTAGGACCCATCTGAGTTGGGGATTGCTGGAATAAGGCCCAGTCTTGGGCTTTCCCATTGGTTACTTTGTTTTAAAATCATTTAACTTCACTTGTATTTAAGCCTCCCATTTGCACATAGCTGCACATCTTGTAATGGGGTTTAGCACAGCTGTGTATAGCCATCCATAGAAGCAAATGCCTAGAAAGAGAATTTTCCCTAGATGGGTCTATATCATATATTCGAAATTCCAAAATGTTGAACATCATATGTTCGAACTAGGAATTTTAAATACTGAAAACATTGAACGCTCAGAATAGCAAATTTCTTCCCAGGGAAAAAATTTGCTGTTCCGAGAAACATACACACAACACAAGCACACCAAAATAAATAAACCACACACATACAGTTAACAAAACCCAACCCCACACTAAACCACACATACATTACTAACTAGTCACTTACCATAACCCATACCATAACCCTAAGGTCCATAACTATCGCACACATACCCTACAAAACTATACACAAACATAGCAATAAATACACACACATACAGTTAACAAAACAAACCCTACTTTATACCATACATACATTACATTACTAACTATCCACTTACATTAGCCCACACCATAACCCTAAGGTCCGTAACTCTCGCACCACAGTGGAGGAAATAGTGAAGCCACAGAACAGCCCACCGAAATCTTGCCCTAGGTAAGATTTTGATGTTCCAGGGCTTTGCTATTTTCAACATTTGATGTTTTGGGTTCGACGTTTTGATGTTCAGTGTTTTACGTGTTCGGAATTTTGATACAGACCCCCCCCCCTAGATATCTGCTTGGAAATCCTCCTAAGTTACCCTGCTTCACTGTGTGCAACTGCTGCCCTGCAAGCAACTCAGTTGTGCATTGTGAAGCACTGATGCAGTTTTTTACCCCTAGCCCTTCATAGAATAGCCACTTTTTGTTATTCTTGCAGCAAAACCTGGTCCATCTAGCCTATTCCCCACCAGTTGCTACAATATATACCTGCCATAATGGACAGACAGTTTCCCACCATTTCTCTAGCCAGCCTGATTGACATGGGCATCCTCAGGCAATGTAACAATTGCCTCATGTATAGACAACCAATTACTCCTGAAACAAACAAATACAATATGTGAGAGATGTGTCTATACTATGAATTTGGAATCAATTCTCTCATATAACAGCAAACCAGATGTCAAACAGGTTGTTAGCACGCACATTTCATCTCTTGCACATAACAAGCTCACAACACATAAACCCACATATGTAGAGATACTCGCTAGAAGCCTACCTAAAGGTCAGAGACATCCTAAGCACAAACCTACTGCATGCATTGCAGACCCCACAAAATCCACTATACATAGTAATACACATAACAGTGTCTCAGCCAATAAGCCCCTAAGGCAAAACACCTCAAACACCAAATATCTTGGTCCTAGGCAACTCCATAGTGAGACGCACACATGTCCCGCTCACCAGGATTGACAAGAAGAATGTCACTGTCAGCTGCATGTCAGGTACCATGATCTGTTAGAACACACATGCACTCAAGTCTTTCAACATGTACCGCTATGATTCTATCGTAATCCATGTTGGAGTGAATGACTTGAGATGTACCTCACTGGGCTATATGAAGAGAGACATGACTGAGCTATCAGATTATGTGTCCCAGGCAGGTATGTTTCTAGCCTTAAGCAGCATTCTACCTTCACCCAGGATGATGCCTCAATATAAACAAAAAATGATTGACATCAACAATTGGCTTAGCTTCTGGTGTCAATCCAGGGGAATCCAGTATCTGTCAGCCTGGGAAGATATGGTCAACAAACCACTATTCATGGTCTTCAAATGTTGCCCCTTGGCTTTTGGTTACTGGTAAAGGTACCTGCCTCCCCCATAGTGCCTTTTTTAGGCAATGTCATAATAAAATTGCCAACATAAATAAATCCATGCACTAGAGACACTCAAGGTTATACTACTTAATGCTAGGAGTCTAAATCAGAAACTGCACTCACTGGAAACATTCCTTACCTTGGAAGATCCCGATGTCTGTGCAGTCATACAGACATGGTTCAAGGCCGCAGAGAACATCCCAGCCATGTAAGGCTGCAATGTCTTCCAGATGTTCAGACCTCAAAACAAGTGTGAAAGAACCAAAGACAAATACACCTCAAGACTGGTCGAACAGTATGACTCCTTAGAGCTACTCCAGTTCCAACTAACTGTAGGTAAAATTCCCTTCTACATCATTCTTAGTTATAGGTCCCCCACCATGAACCATGAGAACCACTCTACTTACGTGGATCTACTTGAGTCACTCACTATACAGCAAAACACCTTGGTCATGGGTGATTTCAACTATCCTTTCATCGACTGGGAGACATATATGAGCACAAACATGCTCGCCTTAAGTTTCCTGGACTTTATTAATACAAATGCTCCGAAACAGATAGTCTGCACCCCTACAAGGGGATCGAATGTCCTAAACTTAGTACTCACCAACACAGGGGTTTTTGCACTACCCTCTGTGTGTTGCCCTCCCAGGTAAGGTCTGATCATAAATCAGTCTCATTCAAAGTAACAATCATACCGAACACCACTCAAGAGCAAAGAGGATGAAAAATTTTCTCCAAAGCAAACTATAGCCTCCTAAGCAACAGTATAAATAGTTTCAAACCCCCTGCTACCACTGTCAGCAATGACTCATATACATAGGTGTACACAAATGCCCTGTATAAACACCTATACAAATTTATAGACTCAGCTCTACCTGAAGAGATCAAAAGAAGGTCCTCACAAAAAACAAGCCACTTTGGTGGACATCAAGCATAAACAGGTTATACAACAAGAGGAAGAAACTAATGTCCAAGAACACGAGGGAACTCACTCAGCAGAGGAAGGACACCCTCCACAGCTTGAACCAGCAAATTAGATATTTTATAAAGTCCTCTAAAGCCAATTAAGAAGATAAACTAGCATTCCTAGCTAAGGATAATTACAAGGCATTCTTTAGCTATGTCAGAAATTTAAAAGGGAAGGTTCAGCTTTGTGTCGAACTAGTAGTGGATGGTACCACTCATACTGACCCTGCAGACATTGCCAACCCACTAGCAGACAGATTTAGTGCAAACTACACCCCCCGTCCCCATCAGACATACCCCAAAGCATATATGTCACCAGACCTCTACCTAGTATCTCCAAAGAGCAGGTCATAACTGCACTCTCCATGGCCAAAAGCACAGCCTCTATGGGACCGGATAACATCCCAGGCTGCATACTAAATGGTCTTAAACAGAACCTAGTGGAACCACTAGGCACTATCTTTAACCATAGTCTAAATACTGGCTTTGTCCCAGTAGTGTGGAAAACAGCAATGGTAATTCCCTTGCACAAAGTGGTTCCATCAGCCTCCCCAGGGAACTATAGACCCTTAAGTCTAACCAGCCTTATCTGCAAGGCCATGGAGATAATCATCATGGACCTTATCAATAAAGACATAGGTGACCTTCAAACTCTTGACCCAACCCAATTTGGCTTTGTTAAGGGTAGATCATGCTTATTAAACTTGGTGGACTTCTTTGAGAATGTCACCAAAACCCTGGATGAAGGCAAAACAATTCATACAGCCTATCTTGATTTAGCCAAGGCTTTTGACACAATTCCCCACTCAGACATCATTGAGAAACTCACCTAGCTGGAAATTAACTCATATGTCACTAGATACAACTGGCTCACCGACAGAGCACATGCAGTCAAAGTTGGGGATTCCACCTCTAGCAGACCAGTTACACCAGTGGTGTACCACAAGGATCTGTGCTGGGCCCCCTACTGTTTGGAATCTATTTCTTAGAAGTCCAGGTGAAAATAGATGACCTGTGGCTTACCAGGTTCACCAATGACTGCAAACTAGGTGCAATCCTTGAGTCCCGCAATAATGTCGACATACTACAAAAGGGCTTACACAGACAAATGATTGGTGCCAAAGCCACAGCCTTAAACTAAATGCAAAAAATGCAATATCATTCCTTTTGGCAAAAGGGAAGTCCCTGCAAATTACTTTTTTTACATTAACATTTTTTGTATTAACAGTAACCACATTAGCTCAAACCCTGTGGTGAAAGATATGGGAACACAGGTTGATAGCGATCTTAACTTTGATCACCAAGTGTCCACAGGGGTAAGGAAGTCATTCTACTTTGCACATTTCATAAGTAAGGGCATTGTATCCAGAACTAGGGATGTTATAACTCCCATGTACTCATCCCTCATCAGACCACTAATACAGTACAACACTCCCTTCTGTATGTAATTCACCAGACACCTGCAGCAGCTGGAGAGACCACAGAGGTTTCTCACCAAGAAAATTCAGGGCTTGCAACACATGACCTACATAGACAGACTGAAGGCCCTGTCACTGTACTCTGTATCTGATAGGCTGCTTTGAGATGACTTGTGCCTGGCCTATAGAACAGTCTTAGACCCTGCCCTAATGGAAATATTGCACATCCACAAGTCAAATGGGACGAGATTCACTCGCTCTAGGGATCTTAAGCTAGCCTGTGACATCAGCAGGACATGCTGGACAGACAGATGTGACTCTCAGAGATTGGAACTTCTCTGGAACAAACTCCCAATTCATGTAAAACAGAGCTCCTCAATTGCCCTGTTTAAACGTAACTTAGACAAATGGATGGGAGACCTTAGATTTACACCAGTGGTATCACCTATGTCTCCCTTGGATAAGGGCAGTAGGTGCTGATCATAGACTTGCTCTGCAAATATAGACCATACAACTTGGTCAATAAGGGAACAAGGGTATAACATGGCTAGTCTTATAAAGGCCCGAGGGCCAATAGCCTAGTAACCTCCTATGAACCTATGAACATCCATCAGCATGGCTTTACTACAAGGCAATCCTGTGCAACCAATCTTGTGTCATTTTATTTAGATGTCTTATTAGCAATATATACTGGAATTCTAGTAAATGTTGTCTACCTGGATGTGTCAAGGGCTTTTACTCTGTTTCTCGGTCATCAGTAAGAGCAACACAGGGTAAACAGACATTTAATGCCATTTTGTTAATTGGGTAGCTACATTGTCAGATGGATGGAGGTATACAGTTAATTTTGGGGAAGATTAGTTACAAAATTATGTAATCTTAAGTAGGGTACCACAAGGTTGTATATTAGGGCTTACTTATTTTATATCTATATGCCCTGCAAAGTTGTTTGTCTGATAAACACATGCAGTGACCAAATGCACATACAAAAATACCTTGAAGACTTGTATGATTTCTGTAGAACAAACAATGTGTTACTTAACTGTAAAAAAAGGCAGGGTATTACTTGTGGATGTAAATACTGTTTTATATCCCTATGTTGTGGGTAACAATTGAATATCAAAATGCCAATCACATGAAGACTTAGGTTTCTTAATTATAGATGATATGTCTGTAAATAAATAAAAAAAAATGTAGAACATATTTTGGTATATGCTGATTATTTTTTGAAAATTTTCTTTTAGAAGTTCCTGAATGTTAGTTCCATTATTTAAGAAATGTTTGTTTACTCTGTACTGAGGAAGATATTAAAAAAATTGGAAAGTGGTCAAAAAATCTACACAAAATACATGTTAATTAATGGGGCTAGATTATGAGAATAGGCAAAGGAATTTAAACCTCTACACCATTCATTATCACTTACTTCAAAGTGATTTTATGCAGGTATATAAAGGTCTGCATAACTTTTTTTTTCCAACAAATCTCTTTATTAAATTTTTACACATGATGTAAGCAATCTTACATTTATACAAATGTAAAACAAACAACATGGCACCACTTTAGTTGTAAACAGTATATATCACAGACACCACTGAACCAACATTATATATACATCACTTATAATATATCCATTAATTGTCAGTTAAGCATTATATGGCTCATTTAAATCCTGCCTCTTAAACCTCATTCCTGCTCGGCATATATTGTTCCCACAATTCTCATTTTTTCCTATGTAGTTTGCTCCCTCCCTATTCTAAAAATCCCAGTTGTTTTATCTCTGTTCACTACTTCTGGTAAAGTTGGTCTGGACTTTGATTTCCATTTTCTAGCCACTATAATTAGACTCATCAAGGCTTTACTATGTCTAGACAATTCCAATTCTGTATCATAACTCAAAAAAAATTATCTCCCAAGTCAATCTAATCTGCTCACCCAGCATCTCTGTCAGAACAGTCTGCACGGAATCCCTAAAGTCTGCCAGCTCATTACACTTACAAAAATATGTTCCCAAACACCCCTTTCTTATCCATCACACCTCTAACACTTGGTATTCACCTGGGTAAAAATTCTTTGGAGTCTACTTGGGGTATAAAACTACTATGTAAACACTTTCGGGCAAAGATCCTAAATCTTTTAGACGTTGTTGCATATCTGGGAGATATACATATATCCTCCCATTGTCTCTTTGTGAATTGCTTATCCAGTCTCTCTTACCAATCTTTCCTAAGCACCTCTGATTGATTCTTATAATTTTCATGCAGTATTTTATATGCTTTACTAATTATACCTTTTTTTAACAGCAGCTTTTGTTCTAGATTCTATTAAAAACTCTACCAGTGCTGGTCTTTCATTTAGGTGCCCCCTATTTCTTTCTCTTTGCCTATACTCTGTTATTAATCCTTGATAGGGAAGGCAGTCTCTAACCTGCAGTCCAAATAAATTATTGGCCTCTTCTTATTCTATTACCTTTCCCTTTCTAATTATTTGCTCCCAATACCTTGGTTCCTTTGTCAGTTTTCTCCAATAAATTTCACCCCCTTCTTGCCTATTATCTGTATCCCTGACCACAGTCATCCATATTGGCAAAATCTCTTTTCTCCATTCTCATGCTGGTTTGATTCTTAAAATACTCTCTGCTATTTTATGAATATAATACTCTGTATAATTTTTGTTGTTCTCCTTAAGAATCTGCATCCAAAATCCCAATCTCTCCTTATTTCTTGAGCTCCCTACCTGTAGCAGCATCATTCCTTTCCAATCTGAATGATAGTTTTCTGCTTCTGCTATGTACAAGAGCCTTAACTGTGTTGCCCTAAAATAACCCCTCAAATTGGGTGATCCTAGTCCGCCTTGTTCTATTGGAAGAATCAGCTTATCCCACTTGACCCTTGCTGTTTTCCCTATCCAGATAAAATCCTTCAACTGTTTTTAGTTGCTATCCACAACTTCTCCTCTTGTTGATAAAAATATGCCTGACCTGTGTATAAGAATAAAGCAACTAAAAACATTTTAATGGCTTGTATCTTAGTATCCATATCCATATAACAAAACTTCCAGTTTCTCAGTTTTTGTATTATCTTCTGTTTAGTCTCTTTCCACATATCCTAAGCTCTTAGCTTCTACAACAGAGTCATTTTTAATCCATAATCCTAAATACTTCATGTTATCATTTCCCCATAAATATGGCTATTGTTGGACCAGTTCATGTGTGGGTACATAATTTACTGCTATTGCCTTCATTTTAGCTTCATTAATTTTGTATCCCAAGAAGATTTGAAACTGGCTTAAAATGTTCCACAACACTATAAAGTCCTTTTGTGGTTTTGTCATGTATAAAATAATATCATCTGCAAATAGAGCCAGCTTTTCCTGACTACCATAACAATTATATCCTTGAATTTCTGAATCCCTTATTTTCTTTGCCAATGGTTCTAAATATAATGCAAACAACAAAGGAGAAAGCAGACAACCCTGTCTGGTTCTTCTACTCAAGCAGAAATTATCAGAGAGGATCTCACCCACCTTAATTTGCACCTCAGATCTCTTATATATTCTTCTAATCAACCTTATAATTGTATCAGGGAAAGCAAATGCTTCCATTGCCTTGCTCATGAAGTATCAGTCTACTTTGTCAAATTCTTTCTCTGCATCAAGACCCACCAATAAAAGAAGGTTTTTTTTTACATTCTGTTTCCCTCTGGATCATCAATGTTCTGTTAATATTGTCAAATGTTTGCCTCTCCTCCACAAAACCACACTGATCCATACCTATCAATTTTGGTAGCACTTTTGCTATTCTTTTAGCCATTATAGACATAAACACTTTATAATTATGATATAGTATTGAAATGGGCCTGTATGAAGCTGGATCTGATGGATCTTTACCCTCTTTAGGTATTACCATTACCAATGCGTTCTTTCAGGATGCTTGTACTTCTACTCATCTTAAAATACTGTTAAACAAAACCTTCCAGATCTTCTTCTACAGGAATACCATCTATTCCCAGGGACTTTCCTGCAGATTAGTTATACATATCCATTTTTATCTCATCCCTTCCTATCCTTAGTAATTGAGCCTCATCTACCTCTAACCTGGGCATATTTAATTCTTCCATAAACATTTCCATTTGTACCTTTTCTTGATTTCCATATTTCTATGCTTTATACAAACTTTCATAAAATTTCTGAAATATTTCTAATACGTCTACAGGGTCTGTCGTTATCTTCCTTGTTATAGGCTCCCTAAGCTTGATGACAGCCCTTGCCATTTTCTGCTGCCTGAGTTGTTGCGCTAAAAGTTTTTGTGCTCTACAATTATTATCAAGAAACAGTTGCTTAACAACAGTCTTTCTAAACTCATGCATATTGTTGACGTAATCCCTTATTTTCAGTTTAGCATTCTGCTGTTGCTCCTTTTCTTGTTCTGAGAGATTCCCCTATTTTGAACTACTTTAACATTTGTCAATCCCTCTAAATAATTCTTGTTACTGATTAACCATACCTCCCTTTCTTTTATTTCCACCCTAGTTTTAAACTCCACTTTAATTTTATCCCACTCCCTGGTTATGTTTTCAGAGAATATTCTATCTTCTCTAGTCGCTCCTGAATTAATTCCAAAACCCATTCCTTGAATTCCTCTCTTTTCAAGTGACAAGTGGGAAAGCAACAGTGTCTCATTTTTATTTCATTACCCTGCATTCTTGCATTTTTATTTTAGTTATTATTGGTGCTGATCTGAAATAGTTATTGGGTGTGCTTCAAGACCTTCAATTAAGTACACATGTTCCTGTGAGATATAAAATCTATCTAGCCTAGCTCAGTTTTTGTATCTCAGAGAGTAATTTGTAAGTTCATGCCAAAGTCCTAGTACTGAATGCATATCTTCCATGCCAAACATTTTCATACATTTCTTCAAAAATCTACCCTCCTTTGTTATATTTTCCCTTCTAGGGCCCCCAGACACATCTTTACTGTTGCAAAGTAAATTCCAGTCTCCACATATAAGTAATATTCCTTGCTGAAAGCTAATTATTTCTCCCAGAATTTTCTTAAGCTCCATTAAAGCAGTTTTAGGGGGAATGTAAATGCAAGTCGGTGTACTCCTCCTCCCTAGCCAATAGCCCCTTAATACCATGTATCTTCCATTATCTTTTTTTCCTCTTCTATCACTATTGGAGCTCCGCTTGCAATTAATATAAGTACTCCTCTTTTCCTTTGCCCCAGATATTCTGCTGAATAACCATCCTGAAAACCTTTCTTTATCAAATTCACATGTTCATTTCTTTTCAAGTGTGCCTTCTGTAGCATAGCTATTTACACTCTACATTTTTAATATAATTCACTACTCTTTCTTTTTTATGTTTATCCGTAAGACCATTCAGATTGAGACATTACAGAAAGTATCATTTTCTTATATAGTTTTTATTACCACCTTTATGTATAACTGTTTTTTTGTTAAATGTCTAGTTTCACCTTTTATGTTACATATATATATATATATATATATATATATATATATATATATATATATACGGTTCGGCAGGTTGATCTTTTATACAGTTGTTTCTTTTCATATCCATTTGTGCCTATGCCACAGCTTACATAACTTTTTGTTTTTGAAAGCTCTCAAACAGAACAAACACATTCCTTCCCAAACCCTCCTAAAACCCATTAACTTAATAATAACATACAAAACTACGTACATCTTCAAATGTTGAAGTTTTTGCTTCCTAATAAGAGCATAAGTTCTAAGTTGATAGCAAAGCAGACAGGCTAAAGTTAACCGAAAAGAAAGGTTAGTCATGCTAAGATGCATGGTACAGCCTGTGCTACTAATAAGTGCTACTTGATTTTGTATGTCCTTATAAGCTTTCCCAGTTGAGAAAACACTCGAATGCTTTCAGTAAGTACTTTCTCCAAGCCATTTTCTTTATCAAATTGTGTTCTAGTGACATGCAAACCAGACACAAAACTGCTAAGGGAACCTTGTTTATCAGGAAAAAAAAAGCCTTGCAATATTCAATATTCTCTTTCATTTGCACGCATTGTAATAAACTTGTTACTGGATAACGCCCAGGTTTTAACCCAGCTGGAAGCATGAGAAAAAGCACACTGATTTTTCTTTTGTCACACTCTCTTAACCAGATCTTCCTCTCTAACCCTATCACCTCCTCTCCTTCTTTTTCTCTTTTTTTTCATTGCAGTGCCTACATTTCTTAAAACTGAACAAAGAAAAAGAGAGAATGGTGAAAAAGAAGAAAAAAAAAACACCTGTTTATATTAATAACCCCATGCATTTTAAACTGAGAAAACTTTACTTCAGGTCTAATTGGTTTTGCATTACCTTTAAAACTGTCACACCTGGGAAAACCCCTGATTGTTTTCAGAGAACATTATGCCCTAGCCAATTTCTCTGTTATTTTTTTCCTTCAGCCAACCCCCTTCCACCAGACTGTCTCCAGTTTCTCTATCAGATTGTCTCCATGGAGACAGGAAGACTAGTTTCAGAAATGCTACTTAGCATACTTACATGCAACTGCTAGCAAAAAAGCTTCATATTACTAAATATTCTTTTTCATTTACTTGCTCTCTCAATTAAAACAAAAGTCCTTAATCAGTCATTTATCCATGCAAGAATGAAATAAAAGCACATTAATTTGAACTTTGTCATGCCTTTTCAACCAGCCTCCCTTTTTTATTACTGCATTGCCTATACTTCTCAAAACTGTACAAGAAGAAAAAGAGAAGAGAGGAGAAAAAGAAAAACAACACCTATTTACAATCCCCATTACACTTAAAAATAGCAGGCAATGAAAACCATGCACCACAAATACAGTACTACTAAGAAAAGAAAGTGTTTTCTTTACTTACAGTTAGTGTTCTCCCCTCCCTTCCCCTCCTCAAAGCATTTTTTCTGAACATTAATGATGTGCAGTAGGACATATACTTTGGAGTCCCCCACACATGAAACAAATTTTGAAAAAGTTCAATATTTCCAGATTTTCTTGTTCTGTCATATGTCACAAATATAATTATTGCATTATAATTCCACATTAAGTTGCTGATTTTATTAATGTTCTTCTCCATTACTCAGATCCTGTCTCTGCTTCATTTCCAATGTACTCTTGATTCTTCTAGTCAACTCCCATGCTCCCTTCCTTCTCTCTAACATTTTCTATTGAAATGCTGGAAAAGGTTTCACAGGTACAGTTTCGCTGTGGTCTCCAGAAGAAAAAAAAAACAGAATCTTCTTCTGTTTCCTCCTTAGCATGCATTCCATCAAAAATGATTTTGTTCCTCCAGGGAAGAATACCTTAAAGACAGCTGGATACAGTAGTTTGAATCTCACACCTGTGTCTCGGCATTTTCTGAATAATGGAATGAATTTACTTCTCTTTTGCCTGGTGTACGATGAGTAATCATTCTCCACAAAACTCTGCTATCTCCCACATTTAGTATTTTGCCCTTCTTCCACAGTTTTGTTAGAATGAACTCCTTCTGCTGGTAGGATTGCATCCTTACTATAAAAGGTTTAGGTTGTTTTCTCATGGCCAAGCTCGGAGCATGCACACGGTGTGCCCATTCAACTAACAGTTCCTGCTGTGGAATACCAGTCCAGTTGCTTATTTGTGCTTTCATAAAATGAATGCAGTCTGTTCCTTCCAGCTCTTCAAGTATAGCTGAAAATGTCAGGTTTTCCCTACATGCTACGTCCTCTAATTCTATTATTTTTGAAACATCTCCTCCTGAGTAGTCTCATATTCAGCCAGCCTTTTCTTCATTTCAGCTTCTGTTTTTTACAGCTTTATCATCTCTTCTGAATATCTGTTTAAATATTCTTCCATTTGCTCCAGCCTTTTGTTATTTGTGTTGATATACTTTACCAGTGTTTTGTTTATTTTAACCAGGTCTGTATGCAGTTGTCTTACATCTTCCTGTAGGTTATTGGAAGTCATGTCTGAAGGTTGGATTACTTTTTGCTGAACAGCTGCAGAACTCTCCCCTGACAGTGTTTCTTCCTCACTTTTTGAAGCTGATTTTTTTCCAGGTCTTCTGTGTTTCTTTATACCTGGCATCCAGGTAGTATAGTGTACTTACTAGCCAGTTACTGAAATGTACCCATAAACACAAGTCTACTGGTATTCCCTGCTGAGTGGGAGAGCTAGAAACAAGTTGTTAAGCAGTGTGCAGCCATCTTGGAAGTCCAGCATGCATGATAATGTTAAGAAAAAATCTGATAAATAATGACAGGTTGAATAAGCCTAAGACAGCTGAACTTTTTAAAGACAGAGCAGGAAGAACATTTTATTTTCTATTTTCTTTTCTTTTTACTTTGTTAACCCAGCAGTTGCACTGATCTGAGGAACCTTTTCATCCATGATCTGGGTGCAAATGCACAACTACAATCATGCAGCAAAAATGATAATTCAAATACAGAAAATCTCAGGTACAGAAAACAGTTGTTGTCTTAAAAGTGACAGACAAATGAAATGGGATGGAGATTAGCCCTTGTCAAGACAATATCTATAAGTTGTTTGCAGATGTTTTACTTGCTTTTTTCTGTAGAAATGAATATTCTGAAATCTATTTAACTTCTGTGGGAAAATGATTAAAATTAGCAGGGATTTTGCTGAAGTTTTTTTCGCTGGATACATGTCCAAAAGGGAGTCTAATTAGTGTTGAGCCATTGTCTTGACTTCTGAGAAAGTATGGGGAGGATTTGATTTGTAGTTTGCTTCTGGGGAGAAGTTATTATTCAGGATTTTAAATGTAAGTGAGACAAAAAGAAGGGTAGATTATGCTGTGAATGTGAGTCAGAAGGGTTTCTGTAATATAATGCAGTGATGTGATAGGTGGCGGGTGAAAATAAATTTACAGATGGAATTTATCACTGCTTCACTTTTGCTGGTACTGTGGGCTGAGTTGAGGGAGATAAATGGGACTACATATTCTAACCCATATATGAAAACATTTTTAACTAAAGCCTGTCTGGCTTCTTTGGTAAGATGATTTGAGATGTAGTAAGTGGCCTTGATCTAGGCGGATACTTTAGTGATTGGTAACTTGGTGTCAAGTTTAAGTGATAGTGATTGGCTTAAAATAAGGCCAAGGTACTTGCATTTCACTGCTGTGGAAATGTGCTCGCTGTTTGGAGTTTTTATTTGTAGTTGAGGGAATTGAAGTGAGTTTGTCTTGTGTATCAAAAACATGGAGGCTGACTTGGAGACACTGATATTCAGAGTTCATTTGTAATTAACCAGCCAATTGCATAGGAAAGAGAAGCCTTTTCGGAGTTAAGTTTGGACTACTGTTGTGGAGAGGACATTTCTACAAAGGATGAGGTAATCAGCATACAAGATCAAGTTATCAGGCTGGACAGAGTTGGTTATGCCATTTATAAATAATGAAAATAACATGGAGCTTATGATGGAGCCTTGAGGGACTTCAGATGAGAAGGTACCCAGGTCTGTACATAAGTTACCTAACTGAAATAAAAATATTCAATCCAATAAGTAGATTTTTAAACCAGAATAAAGTGTTTAACCCAAACCTATGTTTGTCTAGCTTAAAAAGTAGAATGCTGTGGTCCGCACTTTGAAAGACTCTGTGAAAATCTATGAAAGTTCCTCTGTTCAGTCAACCCTTTTCCATAGATGATAATATTTTATCAGTCACAGTATAGATATTTGCAACTGTGCTGCGACCATTTGTAAATCTGTGTTTTGCACCAATTCAGAGACCTTATTTGATCTCAGAGGGCAAGCCAGAAGTCAGTTTCTCAAATATCTTTCTAATCATTCAGAGGATGGATATTGGGTAAAAGTCCTGAGAGGATGTGGTTGATTAGGTCATAATTCTAGAGGTGATAGACAGGTTGAAGATATATGCCAAATGTGCAGATAGTGGTCAGGCACACATTTTTAGGAAAGGAGGGGGTAAGCTGTTTGGATTTGTGTTACATTTAAAGTCTAATTTTTTAAATATCCTTGGAAAATTTTGCTGACATTTATCTGAAATAAAAAGGGGAGGTATTTAACAAAGAGAGAGGGAGAGCGAGAGAAAGGATTTTGAAAATTGGGTAGCTTGAGGGGTTGCTTGAAGGTGTGTGTGTGTGTGTGGGGGGGGGTGGAGAATATGTGTGGTGGGAATTTTGAGATGTGAGACTGTCATGACAAGACTGAGTGGAAGGGTTAGACGAGAGTGCTGAGTTTACTGCACAAGTTATGAACATTTTTTACGTTTTAATTGTGTCTATAATTGTTATGCTGCTGTTGTTATTATTGTTCCTGCTGAAATTTGCTGTATTCCTGATTACTCTCCAGAACTGTTTGGGCTGTATTGGTGTATAATCAAGTTTAATGCACATACATGCCAACATGGCCTTTTTAATTTCTTGTTTGTGATTATGTAATGGGGTCAGGAATCACTGATAACCTTGATTATTTTTGTATGGTTTTCCAAAATGACCAAGCTTGATCCCCATCTTTCATGAGCTTTTTTTAAGGAAGTGCTGGAGGGAATTTTGTACATTCAAATGTCGTTTAGTAGATGACAACCATTTATCAAGGTCTGACTACATATAGGAGTTAAAGATGCTAAGTGTTCTGGATAGGTCTGCAGCTTTGCAAATAGCATACCAGTTCATCCATTCAGTATTGGCTAGCTCTTCATCTTCACCAGACTCTGTGAGATTTTTAGTGTTTATTGTTGTGGGGGGGGGGACTGCGGTGGTGGTGCTGCGGAAGCATTATCGCCTCACAGTTAGACGTTGCACGTTCGATTCTCAGTTATAGCGTCTTCTGTGTGTCGACATGCATGAATGGGCATTCCTTCGCTGAAGGTTGTGCGTTAGGCCCGGCAAGCCAGCACGTAAAAATCTACTGCCAATCATTAGCGTACCAGAGTTCCGCTGTGGCGACCCCTAACCGGGAAAAGCCGAAAGACAGTTATTGTTGTGGAGGGGAGGGCTTTGAATAATAATAAACCTTGTACTGGGAAATGGTTATTGAGGTGGTGTTGGGTAAACATCTTATGTCGAGCAACTTGTATAGCAAGCTGGCTATGAGGAGGTCAAGTAAGAAATGTCAGTCTGAAGAAGGGTTACATTTGTGTGAAGTTGTACTGAGAAAAGAAGGAATTGAGTTGACCTCTTCTGTCTGAAATTTTGCCTGTACTGAAGTCCCCATGATGATGATTTTTATTGTTAGTGTTATTATGCTTTAAAATGGTGGTCATTGTACTTTCAAAGATGACCTTGGTGCATGGAGGGGCATATAAACTGCTTTGACTAGATGTTTATGGAAACACGTGTCACAACATGTCACAATGTGGTTGTGGTCATATTCTCTGGGAGGTCAGTGACTGCCCACTAGGGATGTTGTAATAGAACATGCTCTCTGATGAGATTAGATCTACTGAAAGTTTAAGAATTTCTAAGAAAATGACAAATGGTTGGTTTGGTGATAGCATATTCTGAGCTATCTCAAGCTAGAGAATGGCTCCTTATGTCCTCTTATGAGGTCTTTAGCCAAATACCTACTTTGAAACAATGAGGCATTTATTTACAGTAACAGTCCTGAATGTTACTTAAAGCTAACATTATATTTCCTATAACCATAAACTAGAGAGAGATCCATGTCAAAATCAGAAGAGTATTAACAAGCAGTGGGAGGGTGGATAGGGTCATCAGCAGTGTTTACTGAGATATGGGTTGTTGTTGAATCTTATTGATGTCTTTATAGATTTAGAAAGATGCTACCAAAATGTGGTGGTAAGCAGGGTGATTATAACTCAGAGTTGTCTATATCTGCTTATTATATGTTACGTATATTGTGAGGTTAAATTAGAATTCAAATAAATTAAAATGAACAAAGAACCTTAGAACGATGCAAGGAAGTAAACAGAAGATGCAGGCACAAATCCTTTGAGCAAATTTATTTCTTTGAATTTCAACAGAAAATGAAGAACCTCTCACTCTTCCCACATTATAACAAATTCAAACACAGTCACATGACACAAATATTCCAATCACAATGCATTGCACTTCTATAAAACAATGTAGTGTGAAAAATGAATAATAAAATACATATTTAGGTGAAAATACAAATACACTTTGCAAGGGATAAAATATCACCTTAATACTAGAAAGCACTTAATATTAATGTTTTCGTTTAAATCTGGTACTCTATCTGCTACCAGGTTGATTTGCCACAAAGATTCTTTGCATTCTTAAATTAGAATTCCTTACAGAATTTCCTGTTATAACACCATAGCCTTAAAATGTATAATTTGCTTTATAATTTTGCAACTCACAAATTGTACTATTAGAAAAAGTTTATTTTTATATCTTACACATGATAACTACTTAACGTTTAATATGTTTTATTTATTTGTTTAATTAATTAATTAATTAATTAATTAATTAATTAATTAATTAATGTCTGTGTATTTGTTTGTTTTTGGTTGTTTCTTGCCAGTGGGTTTGCTGGTATGACCCTTTTTAGATACAACTTGGGTCATATGGCAAAGCTGTTGACCGTATGTCAATTGAAACCCATTCAACCCACCAATTATTACAAAATGCATTACACATAAATGAATTTAAAAATAACAATGTGAGAATAAAAACTTGAAAAAACAATTAACGTAATATAAACAATCAAAATATTATTAGAAGGCAAGCAATGATCAAAAGAAACACAATAACAATAATAGAAAAGAAACTTAATAGTACAAACAGAGTGATGGCTTGGTCACTCCCTAGAAATAGCACTCCCAGCCTTAAAAAAAAAAAAAAAAATCTGTCTGAACTGTAACAAAGAACTGATGCACAAACTAAATACATTGTATCTTACTGTCTTTGTAGTACCAAGAGTTTGTATCAGGTCTTTGCTACAGCTACTGGATCCATTCATTTAAGAAACCTTATTATCACCTGTGGCTTCTTAAATAAATGCTGGTGCTCCCCTCATGTCCCATCAATAACCGCCAATCATGACCCTAACAGCTTGTGCCAGGCACTTCCTTTGCCCCTTTCTAATTATGAGTACAGAAAATAAAAATATTGTCCTTATTAACAGGGCAATATATTTGGCATCATTGTGAAACACAGAGTATGCTTTGGAACATTATTATGAGCACATTATAAATAAACAGAATAGTAGTTTAAACTAAATCTGAAGTAATTTAAGATGAGGAATAATAAGTTAATCTTATCTCATTTCTCTAAACCAAACACATTTGTTTTCTTTAGCAAGAATGCATTTTCAATTTTCTCTTGGAAAAAAAGAATAATATTATCTAATTCAACAGTCTCCTGTGTTAGGAATTTCCAGGAGGCAGGGGTTAGGTTGTTGAAGGATTTTTCACAAATGGCTATAGAGGCCTGTTTAGTTTGATGCTGGGGTTACTGTGAATTGAGTATGAGGATTTAGGATTTATGCACAGAAAAACATTTGCTTTTGGTGGACAGTGATGTATAAAATGCAAGTGGTCATCACAAGTAAGGTGCATAAACTGTTCAATAGTTTGTAAGTAAGTGTGTTAAGCATGCATATTGCACCGGCTGAGATAGTTAACCAGTTAGCTTTCTGTATAGAAAAAGAATGCTGTTCAGAGGAAGCCGTCAGGGTCCTCTCGTAGCAATTTTCAAGTCTAGAGTCCCCGGCGTCCGTCATCGCTTCTTCCTGATGTCCAGTGCGACAGGATATAAAGGGAGGAATCAGCCGCCATTTTTTTCTTCAGTTTTTCTTGCCCCAGATAAGGGTACCCCAGAAGGAAGGCAATACATAAATTTGTGTAATAATGCAGTGCAATATAATCAAAATACAGTAGTTGCAAGCAAATACATCATAAATGAATACCCCAATCAGGTTGTATGAGGATGTGTTAGCCTATAGGCCTGTCCCAAGAGGGAAGGAGGAGGAAACCAGGACTTAACATCTACATTTATGGTAGGTACAAAACTGTACTATGTTCATCGTGCATACAGCTGCAGTCATAACAGATGGGTAGAATCCCAAAGCTAAGAAAGGGGTGGTAGGCACTAGGTGGAACTAGGAGGAGCCAAAATGCCGACTGCAGTGGCAAAGCCTGCTCTAGATTTGGAGTATAATGGTAGGTTGTAGTGCTTGGAGAAGGTATGCACAGAACTCCAAGTGGCTGCTTCAACTCCTCTGAGGAAGGCTGCAGAGGTGGCTGCGGCCCTGGTGGAATGAGTTCTAATGCCTGTAGGTACAGCTTTGCCATGAAAGATGCAGTGGGTTATCCATTTTGAGATTGTCTGCTTGGAAATTGGCTTTCCTTGAGCTCCTACGCATAGGCCACAAAGAGCTGTTCTGATTTTCTGAAAGGCTTTGTTCTGTCCAAATAATAACGTAGTTGTCTGTGGATGTCCAAGGAATGTAGTAATCTCTCCCTTTGTTTTGAGGATTAGGATAAAAGTAGGTAAATGTATGGCCTGATTTAAAGCTACCCTGGATACCACTTTAGGCATGAAACTCTGTCCTGATGGAAGATGATAAAGGCTGGACAGCCATGAGAGCCTGTAGTTCTGAAACTCTACGAGCTGAGGTGATAGCCAGAAGGAAAGCTGTTTTCCAGGACAAATATTGCAAATCTGATGAGGCAGCTGGCTCAGAGGGAGGCAAGGTCAGTTTTTCCAGAATGAAATTAAGATCCCAAGCAGGTATTGGTTGTTTCCTTGGAGGTCTTAAATTCTTAGCCCCTCTGAGGAACTGTCTTAAGAGGGTGAGAGAATAAAGGTGGATCAGTGTTGTATTCTGCAGAAATGGCTGAGGCATGGATTTTGATGGAGGAGAAAGAAAGTCCACTGCTTAGCAGTTCAGCCAAATATTGTAGTATTTGAGGTAAATTCAGTTTTCCAGGATCCTGGCCCTTTTTCTCATTCCAGACACAAAACTGTTTCCATTTTGCAGAGTAAGCTTTTCTAGTTGATGGCCTTCTGGCCTCCAAAATGACATCCTGCACCATGCAGCTAGAATGAGTGTTTTTAGCTGGCTGTGAAGAGTTTTGTAGCTGTGCTGAGTCAGACGAAGAGGCATTAGAGGCAGGGTCCATGGTGGCGAATGCGTCAGGCTCCTCAGGAGTGGGTACCAGTGTTGCCTTGGCCAGTCCGGAGCAATGAGAATCATCTTTGGTCTGTCTGCTCTGGTTTTCAATAGAACTTTGGGCAGCAGAGGAAGAGGTGGGAAGGCATAAACTGTCATTGATGTCCAACTGAAAGAGAGCGTCCACTCTCCAGGCCTTTGGATGGAAGATCCTTGAGCAGAATTTTGTCAATTGATAATTTTTGTGGGAGGCAAAGAGATCTATGCCTGGCCTTCCCCATTCTTGGATCATTTCTGTAAAAACTTCTGGATGCAATTTCCATTCATGTGGATCTGTCATATTCCTGCTTAGGTTGTCTGCCAGCGTGTTTTCCTTGCCTGGCAAGTACTGTGCTTGTAGTTCCATTTGTAAGTCCATGGCCATGTTCCAAAGTGACATGGCCAGTCTGCATAGGGGGTAAGAATGTGTTCCTCCCTGTTTGTTTATGTACCACATAACTGTGGTGTTGTCCATTCTTATCAATAGTTGACCTGGTTGTAGAAGGTCCTTGAAAGCTATAATAGCATTTATTACTGCTAGCATTTCTTTTGATTGATGTGAAGGTGCTTTTCTTTTGGGACCTTTCTGTTGTGATGACTTGATTTGCTTGAGGCTTGCTGAATGGAAGACCTGTGTTTGTTTGACATGCTTGAGCCCACCACAGAAATTCCTTTGCAGGCATGGAATTAGTGGTATTATTGTTTCCAAACTGTGGCTGTGTTGAGACCATATGTTTTTCAGGTACCATTGTAGTTTCCTCATATGCAGCTTTGCACATGGGATTAGTAAGATGCAAGATGCCATGAATCCCAGAGCCTGCAGGATTTTCCTTGCAGTCAGCCTGGTGCAATTTGCTAGTGTTCTGAAGTATTGAATTAGTTGCCCTGCTTCTCTGGCATGAGCTAGGCCATCTGGGTGTTTGTGACCAAATTGGCACCCAGGAAAATTATCTTCCGAGAGGGTATTAGCCTTGATTTCTTTCTGTTGACTGTGTATCCCAGAGAGTTCAACAACATTATTACATAAGCCAGATGTTTCAGAAGAATGTGCTTGCTGTCGATCAGGCAGTCGTCCAAATAGGGGTATATTTGTATCCCTTGAGGTCTGCAGTAGGCAATTACTGATGCCAGGCATTTCGTGAATACTCTGGGTGCAGTAGATAAGCCAAAGGGCAATGCAGAGAATTGATAATGGGTTGAACCTGCAAGAAACCTGAGGTACCTTCTGCAATTTTGTCTGATTGGGACATGCAGGTATGCCTCCTTGAGGTCCAATGTTACCAGCCAAGACTCCTTGCCCAGCATGGGAAGAAGTTGCTGTAGAGTGAGCATCTTGAATTTTGGTCAGTAGAAATGTGTTTAGGATGGATAGGTCCAAAATAGGTCTCCAATCTTTTCCCTTCCTTGGCACCAGAAATAGCCTGGAATAAAACCGAATAGCTTTCATGTTTATGAGATCTGTAATTTGCCTTTGTGCCTCTGCCCTTTGATTGTGTGGCAGGTTTGGCATGCCTCTCATTTTGGAAGGGTGTGAAAATGGAATTTGTAGCCTCTGTTTATAATGTCCAGGATCCATTTGTCCTTTGTGACAATATGCCAATTTTGAAAATAATGCCATCTTTCCTCCTAAGGGGCTGCCATTTGAGACTTGGTTCGCATGCAAAGGGAAAGTCTTTGGGTTTGCTTTCTGAAAGATTGCGAGTTATCCTCACCACCTCTTTGTGTAGGAGCTTGCCATTGTCTGCCTCATTGTCCTCTGCCTCTCGGGCACCTGTATCTACTCTTTGGGGGTCTGCATGGCAGAAAGGGACAGTTTTTTTTGGGCCAATTTCTACTAAAACGGGGGGGTGTACCTGTAGAAATTATTTCACAGTTTGCATTGTTAGCCTTTTCCTCCATTTTCCTTAACACCTCCTCAGCATTAGCACCAAACATCCTTTTGAAGAGGGGTGTCTAGTAATTTAGCTTTGACATGATCAGGCAAGGCTTGTTCCTTGAGCCAGGCATGCCTACGTATGACTGATCCTGCAACAGCAGCTCTACATGTGGCTTATAGAGCATCAAAACCACATTGTAAGGTATGCTTACCCACTTGTTCTGCACTATGCATCAAATCCTGCAACTCCTTCAAGTCTGGTTGTTCAGGTTGTGACATTTTACTTTTCAATTGTGATAACAAAACTGTTGGTATTTTAGCATATGAAACTGACAGTTTAAGGCCCTCATGGATAAGCTAAGGATCTGGAGTCTCTCTCAGAAGGTAATGGATTTTTAGCAGGCCTTAACTCCTTGGGGCCCTGTGAGATGGTTTCTGGGTCAGCAGCATGGCTTTTGTATAGAAACTGGTGTGAGTCAGGGACCCTGTAGTACCTGTCAGGCTTAACTGGAGCTGGAGGTAGAGAGTAAACATCATCTAGGATGTCCAAGACAGGAGGTATAGCCAGAGGCCTGTGCTGAGGTAGCAAGAGAAATTCCCTGAGCCTTTTCTTGGAATCTGAATAATCTTGGCCTTCCCAGTGGAAGTGTTCCCTTAAGGTATGCAAAGTTTCCCCAAATGAGTAATCCTCTGGGGAGACAGAAGGATGGACTCCACATCAGAGTCTTCAAAAGGGGAGTAAGAATGTTACTGATCATCAGAATGCTCTGAAATAATGGAGCCCTGATCAGAGGAGGGGAATCTTCTCCACTCTGGGCCTTTTGTCCGGTGGGGCTGAGAACCTCTGATAAGAGTAATTAAATCCTCAGCCATTTTAAGCATCTGTTTCTTAGGCATGGGCCTGGAGATGGGCCCTGTGTAACTGGTCTCTTAGGGTGCATGGTTGCTTTAGACTTTGTGAAAGCCTTGATGGAGAAAGAAGGTCTAAGACACCTTGAGTGGAGGAGGTGGACCTGTCCATTCTTCTGAGATTCAACAAGAGTGACTTCTCGTCTGTTAGTGGGGGTGGGGGCGAGGAGCCTGGCGCTCGGCACAAGAGACACCGTCAAAGAAGTGTCATTGGTAGTCAGGAGCTCTTCGCGCTGACCCGACCACGGTAGTCGACCCGCGTGTGGTGTCGGTAGAGGCCGGTGTCGGTGAGTGTGTCGGTCCGTGTCTTCTTGCGGTTTTCGCGGTTTTACATTAAAAACCAGATCGGAGTATCCCGACATGGTATAGTTAAATGCTTTCCCAAAATAATGCTGGGCGTTGTTGAATGTAGCACATCGTGGTCTGGGCCTAAACAAGGTATACAGAGGAATGGAAATCCATATGTGGTATTTGCTTCCCACAAGAAATACAATTATTAACTTTGTCTGACATCGGTCTGAGGCAAGAAAAGTTTCCAACGGGTATTAGCTTTTAGAAGACTTCGGTTTCCAAATTTTCGTAATCTCAGGAGCTGGCCCGCACGCGAACTGCTCTGCTTCCGGCACCGATGCGGCAAGAAAGACTGAAGAAAATGGCGTTGGCTGGTTCCTTTATACCACTGATGTCAGGAAGAAGCGATGACAACCGGCCGAGGACCCGCCTGATGGCAGGAGAACCCATCTGTTATGACTGCAGCTGTATGCACGTTGAACATCAGGTGGGCTGAATAAAGCTGAATATTTTGTTCTCACTTCTTTGTTGTAAAATTGTGTTTTGCCCAGAAGCAGAGTCTGTGATGGGCAATGCACATTTTATTCATGGTATTAGAACATTGATGGCAACAACACAATGCACTTCAGCAGAATGTATGTGTGAAATAGTGTAGGCTACCTTAGACTGCAGACAAACTTTATCTGTAGTGTGTTCAATATGTGCATGAAAAGGCAGATCATCATTTACCACAACTCCTAGGTGTCTTTGCTGTCTTGTAAAGGTGATTAAGGCTCCTGCAGGGTTAGTGCTGTAGGATGTTAGAATATTAGCTAACCTTTTTGCAGTTTCAAAAATCATAGTTTTGGATTTAATGGTATTATTATTATCATTTTCTTCGAACCTGCCAGTTCCAAATTAAGAAGTAAATCTGGGATATTGTGTTCAGATCCCAGAAAGATGTATGATCTGAAGTACAATGTCATTTGCATACATAGTGAAGTGTAAATTAGGCACATCCCACGGGATATTGGTTTTGTATTGAAAAACAAGTAAATGGCCTATAACAGATCCCTGGGGAACATGACTTTTGATAAATCAGGTTTTGGAGTACAAACTTTATTCAGCAATTGTAAATGATCCTTTATGTAGGCAATTGTTGAACCACATAGTAACTTCTGCAGAGAAACTGTAGTCTGCTAGCTTGTCTTCTAATAATTTGTGGTCAGCCATTTCAAATGCCCTGTTTAGGTCTTAGAAAATTGCTCCAGTCCTCTATCTACTCTATATGTTCTATGTGTTTCTATGACATGCCAGCAGACGGGCTTTCTTTGCTGCTTCTTTTAAGTTACATTTTTGTATATATATTTCATTTCTCCACCACTGTCTGCTGACCATCAAGCCCCCCCCCCCTGTTGCCAGAGGTTTGTGGTTAGGTCCCTAACTCTTGCCCCTAGTGACCGATTTCAGCACCTCTGTCATACAGGAAACATTTTATGAACATCTTTGGCACGTGCATTCCTTCACAATCACCAGCTTGGAATGCCAAATGCACATACACCAGTCACCCTATCCCAAACCCATCTTTTCAGCATCTGAACTACTACTTTAAATTGATTAGCAGTCAGGGTTTCAGCACTCCATGTGCTACAGTAAGGATTTTAGGCAACTTTTAATGTTACTGTGGCGTGAGAAAGAGGAAATTAATAACAATGCAAACCTAGAAACGCTGAACACATCATTTTAGTTTGCCATAAATCTGCCATACAATCAGATTTTTTTTATTTTGAAATATAACCTCTTTGTTTGCAGAGTTTCTTAATGATGGAATAGTTATGAATGGTCTGTTAAACCATATATATAGACACTTCTGTGGATTAACATTAGTTCAGTCACACTTGGATTATGGGCTTAACCTATTGCAGGGTCATAGGAGAGCCATAGTCTACCCTGAATCAATGATTGAAAAACATAGTCTACCCTGAATCAATGATGGCAAAACATAGTCTACCCTGAATCAATGATGGCAAAACATAGTCTGCACTGAATCAATGATTGCAAAACATATAATATTGAGCTAAATGGGTATGACCTTGTTAATTACAAATACATTCTCAAACCCAGAAAATGTTGCATAATCTGAACATTTGCTCAAAATGTTGACAATAGCTGGCTACAAAGTGTTTATACTCCATAAGTGACAAGTATAATTCAACCTTTTTGTGCTAGCTTTTTTTTTAAATGTATTTATTCATTCATCTATTTATTTATTTATGTTGAAACACAGGTGCCCAGTAGGAAGGTAGTTGGAATAAAGAAGCTGAACCACGACAAAGTAAAATCTTCTTTTTTAATACAAAATGGTGAGCGCTTTCGCAATGGTAACCATTGCTTCATCAGACTATTTATTTATTTATTATTTTATTTATTTATTCTGCCTCCCCTTTCTGTACTGCAAGTTTATGTACAAAAATAATAGCTGTTAAAAGTGTTGCATTAACCTACCGACAGAGCTGTAAACATGATGTTCACCATTCCAACACCAAGAGTGAAATATTCAGGTTTTTTGATTCTTGCACTTGTGAACATCTCTGTTGAGAAGTTAATTACCTGGCAAAAACATCCAAAGACAATTAATTAGGTCACCATAATTCACAATACACTGTGTGCAAAGATGCAGATGCTGTATTCCCACCAAACAATGCTCACAAAATGCACAATAGTATTTATTTTACAAACTCAAACTGTATTCATCATGCATCTTCAATGTCATATGATAGGTAACATATTTTAACAACATAATAACATCTCAGTGATCTTCGCCCTGTATCATACTCAAGGACAGATGCAGTTCAAAGGCTCTGAAATTAAACAGCAGATATATGCAGGAGACACTGCAATATGCTGCTCAGAGACATAATTTATACTAGACCACCATCACATACAAACCTAGAGCTAGAAATGTATATCATTCATAGCCATTAATGCAAAGTACATACAGACTTTTGTCATGTGAAATCATCACTGGCACTCAAATATGTGATAACAACATGACCTTAGTTATAAGCAGAGACTGATGAAGATAAGGAAAACAGTGATTCTAAACTTGCACATAACTTTTTCTCCATTTTCAGATGTAGATTCTACATGCAAATGCCTCTGACTTACCTATATACAGTTTATGACAACTGGTCTGGTATTGATGGGGTTTGAGTATTACCACTGCCAGCCAGTCTTGGTGATCAATTTGGCACTGATAGAGTCTGAATTTTACTATAGCCAACCAAATGCTTCAATAGATATGTGAGATATAGGAGCTTCAGCTCTTAAATATGTTCCACTGCCCACAAGTTCACTAAATCTTGACCTCAAAAAAAAACAAGATGGCAGCAAGAATGGCAGCCTCAGTTCAGTGCTCTCTAGTATTCTGTTTGTTTTTGTTTATTTCTCCTGTTGTTTGGTGTTCAATTGTAATTAAGTATACTTGTGAAGAATTGTTGAATATTCGGTAACTCATGTTATGCAATCTGACACCAGATTTTTCAGAATTAAGAAATTTTCTGGAGATCCTATCTGGAGGATAAACAGCTGTCAGCACCAGAGGTAGACACAGGCATCGCAAAAAGGGGAAGCGTGCTGGTGTACTTGTTAGGCTGAAACAGAGAGGTTTTCGAGTGGTACTTCCAAGTTTACATCTGGCAAACCTCTGATCCCTATACAATAAGATGGATGAACTGTTGCTTCTCAATGAAACTCACAAGGATTTTTTTTACTTTCTTCTGTACTGTGTTTCACAGAAACCTTGCTAAGTGAATCCATTCCAGACTCTACATTATACCTGCCTGGCTTTCAACTTTACAGAGCGGACAGAATATTGGAGACATTAGGGAGGAGTAAAGGGGGTGGAATCTACTTTTATATCAATGAAAGTTGGTGTAATGATGTCACAGTGTTAAGTAAAATGTGCTGCCCTTACTCAGAAATGTTTTGTGTTAAGTGTAGGCCTTTTTATTCACCTCAGAGTTCTGTTAATTTATTCTGGTTAGTGTTTACCTTCCACCACAAGCCTGTGTGAGGGCAGCACTACAAAAACTCTGATCAGATAATGTGCTTGGAGCAGAATTATCCCTTCTGATTATTCTGGGGGATTTTAATAAGGCAAATCTCAGCCATGAACTTCCTAAACTTACAGAGCATATAAAGTGTCCTACCACAGACAGGAACACACTGGATCATTGTTATACAGTGTTAAAACATGCTTAGTGTGCTATTCCCCGTGCAGCTTTGGGCCTTTCTGACCACTGTCTGATTCATTTGCTTCCCATCTAAAAGACCAAGTTAAAATCTATTAAACCTGTGATCAATACAGCAAGAAGGTGGACTACTGAGGCAAAGCTAAAGCTGAAAACCTGATTTGATTGTATGGTTTGGAGTATCTTTGAAGATTCTGCTGCTAACTTGCATGAACTGGCAGATGCACAAACATCTTATGTTAGCTTCTGTGAAGATATGTATGTCTCCACTAAGACCTGGTTAAAATTTAACAGCAGCAAACCTGGTTTACTGCTAAACTTAAGCAGCTTCGTCAAGTCAAGGAAGATGTCTATAGAAGTGGGGATAGAAGAGGTTTTAGATAGGCAAGGAACACACTGACAAAAAAATTCAAAGTAGCTAAAAGCTATTCTGAAAAGCTGAAAAAACAGTTTTTAGCCAATGATCCTGCATCAGTGTGGAAAGGTCTATCAAACATTACAAACATCCCCCTGCACTGCAGCTAATTACCAGCTGGCTGATGACTTATATGTTTTTTTACTGCAGGCTTGATAAGCCTGAGGCTACAAATGACACTGTTGCCAGCTCTGTCAGTGTTCAGACTTATATGACTCTCTCTTCCACACATTCTCACATTCGGCCTGCATTAATTATCTCTGAGGAGGATGTGCATCATTTTTTTTTAAAAGACATCAAATTAAGAAAGCAGCTGATCCAGATGGGGTTTCACCCTCCTGTTTATAAACCTGTGCTGATCAACTGGCTCCTGTTTTTACTCAGATTTCTAATAAATCAAAGTTGTGCGAAGTCCCCTTATGTTTCAAACAAGGCACAATCATTCCAGTGCCTAAAAAAGCCAGTATAACAGGACTGAATGAATACAGGCCTGTTGCTTTGACACTAGTGGTCATGAAGACTTGAGAGGCTGGTGTTAGCTCACTTGAAGGATATTACAGCTCCCTCATTTGACCCCCTTCAGTTTGCTTATTGAGAGTGGATGATGTAGTTAATATGGGCCTGCATTATATCTTGCAACATCTTGACAATCCAGAGATATATGCAAGGATTCTGTTTGTGGACTTCAGCTCTGCATTTAATGTAATAATTCCAGAACTTCTTCACTTGAAACTCTCCCATCTTTTCATTCCTTTTTCAGCCTGCCAATGGATCACCAGTTTTCTAGCCAATTGGAAACAGCAGGTGAAACTGGGGAAAGTTACATCTAGCTATGGCCCATCAGTACAGGGGATGTATCATGTGTGTTCTCCCCACTGCTATTGTCCCTCTACATTAATGACTGCATCTCTTAGGACCCCTCTGTCAAACTTATTAAATACACAGATGATACAACTGTCATCGGGCTCATTAGGAATGGTGATGAGTCTGCATACAGACAGGAGGTTGAGCAGCTGGCCCTTTGGTGTCGTCAGAATAATCTGGAGCTGAACACTCTTCAAACTGTGTAGATGACAGTGGACTTTAGGAGTGGTACTACAATATTATCCCCCCTCTTTATATTTAATACTACTGTGTCAGTTGTGGAATCCTTCAAGTTTTTGGGATCTATAATCTCCAGGAACTTGCAGTGGGAGACCAATGTAGGGTCCATCATAAAAAGGCACAATAGCGAATGTACTTTCTGTGACAGCTGAGGAAGTTCAACCTCCCACAGGAACTTTTGATTCAGTTCTATACATAAGTCATTGAGTTTGTACTCAGCTCATCCATAACAGTGTGGTTTGGATCTCTGTCTAATCATGACAAAAACAGGTTACATTGAATAGTCAGGTCTGCCAAAAATATCATTGGTGCTAGTTTACCCTCCTTATAGGACCTGTACTATTGTAGAGTCATGAAAAGGGCAGGGGAAATCATCACCGATCCTTCACATCCAGACCACCATTGTTTTGAACTATTACCATCAGCCAATCATTATAGATTAATACGCACCAAAAGAAGCAGATATAAGAACAATTTTTTTTCCACAGGCCATCAAGTTCATAAATGATTAACTCAGTTTATTAGGTTGGGGTATTCTTTTTCCCAAGCCTCCGAGGATTCTGCAGTATTGCTTACATATTAATATTCGTTTCTTTCAGAGTTTATTTCAGTATTTCTTGCACTGGGTTGTACTTTGCACCTTGTATGTATATGCATATTTACTTTTTTTTTGTCTTGTTCTTAATAGTTGCATGTATGCCATTTGTCTTGTTCTTAATCGTTGTATGTGTGTCATTTATGTAATTCGTACATGGAGAGTCACTGAAACCGGAGTCAGATTCCTTGTATGTGCTCATACTTGGCCAATAAATATGATTCTGATTCTGAAGAACATACAGGGAGTGTGTACCACTGCCCTAGCTATGAGCTTTCAACATGCAGACCCATACTAGCACTAAACACTGGCCATTTACTGAGCTGAATCTGTGATATTGCACCCCAGTTGCCTTTGTAATCATTCTCTCTGTGAACTTCAATGCTTTCCTTCTTATCCATGATGACTATCTTTCAAACTCTTAATTACACACACACACACACACACACACAACACACACACACACACACACACACACACACACACACACACACACACACACACACACACACACACCCTCTCAAACAAACTCCCAGTGAAGGCTGGTAGAACTTTTCAATTCTCCAAAGCTTTAATGCTTTAATCCTAGCAATGTGGTACTGCCACCACCCTAGTTATGGTAGTTACCCAACCACTCTATATTTATAGCCCAAAAATAATAAAAAAACTAAATTGCAATGCGCAGAGCAATCAATCTAATTGGATGTGGATACCAACAGCTTGACAGCCTAAAGTGCTAAATATTACCCTTTCCTTAGATAATAAATAAAAAAACACCAGCCTCAAGATCTGAAATGTGAATTAAGAACTTTGCTTAGAAAATATGGGAGTTAGGCAGTGGTAGTGGTAGAAATGAATTATGCTGAGATAAATGGATTTGCTCAAAGAGCAGAAAATTAATTGCACAGACAAAAAATACATACATCACATTTAATATTCAGTTTCTTCAAGATGACAACACAATTCCCCCCCACATAAGAAAGTCAAAGAAGCCTCTTGGGGCCCCTTTAAGGGGTTACACTTGAGACAAGGGTGCAGTTTTTCTGGTATACTATCCCATTCCCTTTCTAGGCAGGTCATCTGCATTAGCATTAATTCTATCACTCCTGTGCTCAATAGCTCATGTTATAGGACTGCAGAGCTAAACTCCATATAAGAAACCTTCCATTTGATTTACCTAAGTAGCCAGTTTCAAGAGATGCTGTTTATAAGCATGCTGAACTATCTGGTATAAAGGAAGGGTCGTAACTTTTGCAGGGCCTAGAATGTGCCTGGACATTCCCTCCCTATGGTTGCATAGAATTACTCCCTTGGTTGAAGCTAGAATGTGCCTGGACATTCCCTCCCTTTGGCTGCATAGGATTACTCCCTTGGTTGAAGATAAAATGTGCCCGGACATTCCCTCATTGTGGTTGCATAGGTTCATAGGTTCATAGGTTCATAGGTTGGTACTAGGCTATCAGCCCTAGGGCCTATACAAGCCTAGCCATAACAATTCCCTGGCTATTTCTTCCCACATTATTTACTTTCCTGGACCCCTGTCTAGCAGGGGGGTGAATTTCCTTTCTCCCATCCAATCAAGGTTCCTCTTGAAGAGGTCCAAAGAGGCACTCTGCTTGACATGTATGGGCAATCTATTCCAGAGTCTGGGGAGTCTCTGGGTCAGGAACCTATCCCTCCAGCATGTTTTGTTTATTGTGATGACAAGGTTTAGATCCCTGGAGCATGTAGCTCTGAGGGATTGGGATTTCTTTAAGTGTAGCATGTCCAACAGCTCTGGGTTTGACATGGCCTTGTATGTTAAGCAGAGATCACCTCTGAGTAGGCGATATGCAACAGAGTATAGCTGGAGTTTTTTAAGGCGGTCAGCGTAGGGCATCTGCTTTAGGCCTGTGATTCTTTTAGTGAGGTATTTCTGAGGCCTTTCCAGTTGTTGCAGATGTCTTGAGAGGTACATACCAAATGTTGTATTCTATAATGGGTCTAATGAGGGATGAGTACAGTGGGACAATGACCTCCTTTTTCTGGATGAAAAGCCCTTCGTGATGAGGTGTGCCACATAGAAGGATTTCCTGACTGTTGTGGCGATGTGGTTATTGAAGGTGAGACCACTGTCCACCTGTGTCCCTAAGTCTCTTATCACACTTTCTGTGTTTAGTGTACTGCCACCTATATGGTAATTCATGGATACATGTTTTTCCCAAAGGGGATAACAATACATTTCTTGGCATTGAGCTTGAGCCCATGGCTCTGGCACCAAGCATCTGTTTCTGTAAGGCCCTTTTGTAGAGTATCCACATCATTTGGGGTTTCAATAATGGCTCACAGTTTGCAGTCATCTGCAAACTTTGTTTAGTGTTGACCTGTACTTCAGAGAAGTAGATGCCAAACAAGAGCGCCCCAGGACTGAACCCTGAGGTACTCCACTTGTCACTTGTCTGGAGCTGGATTTGGAGTCGGCTACTTTTACAGTGTGGGTTCTATCAGTAAGCCATTTAGCAACCCATTGGGTGACATAGGGATTAATGCCCAACTTAGTAACTGTTTATCTATGATTCCAGAGTGGGGATGGTGTCAAAGGCCTTGGCAAGGTCTAGATAGGCTGTGTGGACCACCTTACCCTTGTCCATGGCTTTGGAGACTGATTCAAAGAAGTCAATCAGGTTCAGGAGACAAGATCTGCCCTTCACAAACCCAAACTGGGTGGGGTCCAGTGTTTGAAGGTTGCCAATGTCTTTGTTTATAAGTTCCATGATAATCCATGGCCTTGCAGATAAGGCTTGTCAGACTGATGGGACGGTAGTTTCTGGGATCCAAGGTGGATCCCATTGGGATAACTGTAGCTCGCCCACTCAGTGTCGTCACGAAACCTGAGGTGAGGCTATGATTAAACATGACACTTAGGTGAGGTGCCAGTTCATATTGTAGTTCATGTAGTACACAGCCGGGATGTCATCTTGTCCCATGGATGCTGTATTCTTGGCTTTAGAAGTCGTTTTGTACTTGTGTGGCGTTATTCCTGGAATTTGGCAATCTTCTATTGAGATGGGCCATTTAGGGGTGAGAGGGGGTGAAGTTGGCACTGAATCGATCTGCCAGGATATTGGCAATATCCTTTGGATCAGTATATTTAATGCCATTCTGTTTTAGCTCAGAGCAGATCTGAGCATTGCTATTTAGATTCTTGACATAGTTATAGAATGCTTTGTGGTTGTCTTTGGAATCTTTGGCAATTTTATTTTTAGCTTTGGAGGATTTTATGAGGCATCTCAGTTTCTTACTGAGGCTAGTAAGGGAGTTTTTTGCATCCTGGGATTTTCCTCTTTTCTGCAAAAGTTTCTTCCTTTTGTTGTTCGTAGGTTAGTACTAAGCTAACTGCCCTTGTGAGCCATTTTAAGCCTAGCCAATTATCCCTTATGAGACTCAAACCCTGCACCTTGTGTTTGTAAGGCAAACACCTTAACCATTAGGCCACCCTCCCTCCATTAGGCCACCATTGGATTACTCCCTTGGTTGAAGTCTGGAGATACACATCTGGTGTTATTACCCCCTGGGGAAATCTGGCTAAATGCAGCCCTACTCCATGGCTTGAAGCATCTACCTGCAGAATAAATGTTCAAATGTAGTTAGGACAGACTAATACAGGGGGTCTGCTCAAAGTCTCTTTAAGCATTTGAAATGACTGCACAAAGGCTAAAGTCCAGACAACCATAGCTGGTCTCTCCTTTCTATTAAGGCCTGTTAAGGGGAGGGGGGACTGGATATCATACTATAGTGGTGAACAAATTGCCTATAGTACCCCACTGTCACTAAGAATGCCCTCACCTGCTTCTTGGCAGTAGGTGTAGACTATACCCATGTGGCTTTGACATTGCTGGGCTTGGGCTTAATCTTACCACCACCTACTCTATGACACAGATAAGATATCACTGTCATATCAACCAGACGTGTTGGCTTTCATAGTCAGCCCTGCCCTTTGCAGTCTGTCCATCACCTCCCTGACTTCCATGTCAAACTATAGATGACAATGTCATCCAGGTAAGCAAGGGTATAATGTCAAACTTGTGCTAGGATGACATCTGCCACCCGCTGGAAAGCTGCTATGGCATTCTTTATGCCAAACAGCATTTTAGTAAACTCATGTAACTAAAATAGGATCACAAACACTGACACATTCCCGGCTGCAGGTGTCAGGCATATCTACCTATACACTTAGTTAGATCAATAATTATTAGATATTTAACCTCATTCAGCTGCTTTTAGGTTATCTGTGTCTTGGGAATGGGATGATCAGCTGACTCTGTGATTGGTCAGTTTCTGTAGTCCACAAAGACTCCGATGCTGCTGCCATTTTTCTTTGGCATTAATGCCATTTGTGAGTCCCAAGGACTGTTGGACTCCTAGCTTAACTCGGTTCTAACATGACCACAGTTTCTCTCTGTCTCTCTTAGGGTTTGCCTAAATTTGTCAAGTGCCCTGGCTTATTGGCAAACATGTCCCAGAATTCCTGCAATTCTTCTAAGGTCTCTTGAACCTGGATAGGAGTCAGCTGCTTGGAGATGGCTACCACATTCAGTGGGGTGTCAGACCTAGCCTAAATGATGAGATCTACCACAAGATCCATCTCCACACTCGAAATATGGAGTACCAGATCCCTGGGGCAGGAAAGAGGAACTAGGGCAGGTACTTGTCTCACTCTGCCTTGAATAAGGATCCCACCTGTCTTTTTTTTCCAGATTGTCTGGGGATGCCATGCTCTGTCCAGTTTTCATCTTAATAATCTGGAATTTCACACAGTGTGGACTGCTCCCACTCAGTCACAGCAGATTGGCTGAACAAGGCTCACCTCCTTCAAGTTGCCAATCAGTCTTTGCAACTTCTAATCCTACCTGATTGTGAATGAAAAGATTTAATAAATAGTTCAAGCAGGCATGCTCTGGTACCCAGTTTGTGGTTGAGGAGGGGAGTCTTTGCTTGTTTCTTTTTGGTGGGAGGTGGCTGCTGGCTTTTTCTGTGGTAGAACATATTGGAGTTGTTGGCCTTGGCTGACCTTATGATTACTGTGGCAGAGGGCCAGTGGGTCAGACTGAGTACAAGGACTGTAGTGCAGCAGGCTGAAGCACATCTTTAACAATAAGTAAGCAAAAAGCAAAAAAAAAGCTATTATTTATTCGGCTGAAGCAGTTCTGAGAATTTTTTTTTTTTTTCCATTGCTCTCCTATGGCAGTCCGACCTGCTGCTACACTAACATAATAAGTTAAGTTTGGAACATTATTAGATTGCAGCAGGCACAGCAATTCAGTCTTGTCAAGTCCTTGCATCTTGACAGTGACTGTCTGTGATTTTAATTTAGCCAGGGAAGGCAAGTTAGGTTTAGCGATCATTATTCAGGATGTAAACAATCTTTTTTGTAATGCACTAATTTTTCAGACTTCTCCTCACCCTTGGTAGTATCATTAAATAGATAAACAAAAAAGAACTGTGGCCACTGCACAAAATCATTAAATACTCAGCTGCTGTACTGCTGTTTGCTGTTATAGTACTAGCGATTCAAGAACTGAAGCGAATAATTACTTTACTTTGCTAAGCAAGCAAGCATTTTGTTTTTGATTACGGTTAGGGTCAAGCAGCGACCACCACTACTGTACCTTCCTCCATTTTATTTTACTTAGTTTACTCGTTGCCCGGTAGGGGACAGGTAGAAGGCCAGAAGCAGATTTGCTGGTGTTAGGCCAAACCAATTCTAAATGAGAGCACTGAGCATCATATTTTCCTTCTGTCACTCATAAAATATGTCACTTTGTGGTAAATAATGAGGATTATAGTCAGTCAACAATGACAGACTTTATAGTACAATACTAATTCAATGTGTTAAAAATGAAAAAACGGTCTTATTGTTCAAAAAAAAATGTTCATATTTTCACAAAATATTAAGATTTTTGCTTCATATATATATATATATATATATATATATATATATATATATATATATATATATATTTTTTTTTTTTTTTTCCTGATAAAATCTGTATTTTTCTGGCAAATCATTGAGGACTGAAGTTACTAAATAATGACAGATATTTGAGTGTCAGACTTCGTATCCTTCAGGAAATGTGTGTTGATGCACAATATATTATTCTAGTAACTTTTTAAGCTTTGAGATCAATATTTAAAATGCCTCTCTGATTTTGGACCTCACCCCTCTCCCCACTGAAACATTGTGCTTTTGCTGTAGTGAAGTGAGGTGAAATGCTGTTTACTCTAGCTTCTTCGGTTTTGTTTATTTTTACATTGTGGTCTTGGGGCTAATGGCAATGGCCTAGTGACAGAAGCAGCACCTAAGCTGGTGGGAAGTCTGATGCTCAGCAGGCCAATTACTGTAAAGTAGTGGGGACATACCTCAACTGTACCTGATATTGCTCAGTATCACTTATTTTTCCTCATATTTTCCTGTCCTCACAAAAGATTTGATTTTCTTGTAAATAACTGACTGTAGTCAGACAGTAAAGTCAGATGTTAGAGTTTTATAATGCTTAGTATTCATGAAATGTGTGTTGCCATACCCTGCAACTGTCCAGATTTTCACAGAATGTCCAGATTTTTGCATCGTATTTTTGGTCTCCTCATAAAATATGTGTTTTTTTGGCAACTCGTTCAGAAAATGTTGCTAATGAAAAACTGTTGTAACAACTTTCTAAGCTTTTTAGATCAATATTTAAAATGTGTCCAAGATTTAGGACCCCCCCACCACTATTTTTAGCTTTGTCCAGAAATCTTGTGCTTTGTCACTAAAATGCGTCCATGCTTTAGGACCCCTCTCCCCCCATTATTTTTAGCTTTGTCCAGAAATCTTGTGCTTTGGCACCAAGACATTGACACGTATGCATGTTGATGCAAGACATGTTATTCTATTAATTTTTTTTTAAGTAAATTACAGTTCATGATTCTTCAGCAGAGAAGCAAAGGGCTATGAGTGGAAAAAGCATATTAAAATCAATTGAGTGGAGAAATCATATTAAAATCAGCTAATAGTGGAGAAATTATATTAAAAATCAGGTAGTTGATTTGATTATTGATTTCTTTGTTTAAAGATATTTCATGGGTCAATCCCTGCTTATTTCTTACATGGTTTGGCATATACTTTTTCTGCGTGAAATGCTTGGATAACGTTTAGGTTTTAGTTTGTTGTACTACGTATGGCACTGCTATAAAAGCATCGCATTACTTAATGTGACAGATACAGGGAAATGGAGATGTGTAGTGTATGTTTGTATGGGATGACCATTTGGTCAGTGCTGTGATTGCTATAGTGATAGTATTAAGATAACACTTTTTGTATAAAAGTAACAATGGTCATACCACAGTTTTTGCATAAAAATAGCATGGGAGAACATTGCTCTAGGATAGTATTGAGACAATGGCCAGGGACTAAGGTAAATCTATGGTTTTGTTTTGCGTATATTTTCTTTTAGGGCAACTTCTTTTTTTATGTTCTATTTTTAGTCAGTTAAGGTGACACCAAAGTTATGGCAGCAGTCGGCAAGGCGTGGTAATATTCGGTACTGTTGTGCAGTAGTACTGAATGTATTGTGAAGTACATGATCGATCAAGTGGCTCTTATACTGGAATGTCAGCACTGGGTACCGAAATGTTGTGCAGGTTACATTTTTATATCTATTTTATAATGATTGCTTATGCTTCTAAACTGTGTATAAACTTGGAGAGCTGCACAGCTTAAATAATATTCCTCACAGTGGAGCTGCAGCTCTGTGCATCTTTATTATATCCTGCTTAATAAAGAACATTGCTCCCTTTAGATGGTGTCCTTGACTCATTTTTAAATTTGCTGCATGTGGAATTCACAACTGGTGCTTCTAAGTGTGGCTTGATAAAGTTGTGGGGTTACCCTCAGGAAGGGCATGGTTACATCATGCAGAAAGTGTGCCTTGCTCGTTAGAAATGGTATGATGTAAAGGTGGCAACCCAGGTTTTAAACTGCATCATAGTCTTCAGTGTGGAGTTTAAAATATCTAGCAAAACATTAGTCTGTGGGTGTTACAGTAGTCTTTAAACATGTTCTTCCACAACGCTTCCACAAGCAGGTCAGCAGGCCAGTCTGTCAGCATTTTTCTAGGAAGACCCACCCAGCTGAAAATGTATAGCAGAGCATTTGCATGCTTCTCTTTTTGATTAGATGACAAAGCTACTGTCTTTGGATATTTATTCACTTAAACCACTGTTATTAGAACATGTTTCTTACCTGTAGAACTTGGGATACTAAGAGGTTCATCAGTATCTATAGCTATCCTCTGAAATGGTTTCTTGTTAACAGGCAAATATGTCAGAGGAGCAGTGGCTTTATCTTCTGCCTTGCCAACCTTTTTGTACTGTTCACAGACCCTCCAATACCATGTCACATCCATTGCAATATCCAGCCAATAAAAATTCTGCATGCATACCATTTATTATACTTAATGTCCATATGACCTGCAAGAGAAATTTTGTGGCTATGGCTAGGAGAGCCATTTAGTAGGCTATAGGTATTACCAGCTGCTGTATTATTTCTCCCTCTAGCATCCCTTCAGGGCATAATAGCATAATAGTTAAGGTGTTTACCTTACAAACAAAGTGCAAGGTTTGATTCTTACATGGGGTAACTGGCTAGGTTTAAAATGGCCTACATGGGCAGTTAGCCTAATACTAATCTATGAACCTATGACAACCTTTAGGGGTGGAAGGTTGGCAAAATAGCTAAGGTACTTACCTTTCATATACAAGGCACAGGGTTTGATTCTCACTTGGGGTAATTAGCTAGGCTTAAAATGACCCACAGGTTCCTATTATATAATCAAAGATGCAATCCATCAAATGCATCTTGATCGAACTTGAAAGCACGGAACTGCAAAATAGTGAAATGGCATATAAGAGATTTCTTTAATCGCTTGGTCGCCTCCATTACTTTGGCTTTTTCATACTGTAGTGTGATCTCGGAGTTGGTATATTTAAGTAGGGGGATGTGGAGGGGCACAGCCCTCCACATCAGGGGGTGTGGGGGTCGAAGCCTCCCATTTTATGTAATATTTTGAAGTTTTTATTTATTTATTTTTTTTTTGTGGAAGTTCCGAGTGTTTGGGATTGTAAGCTTTCGCTTACATGGGGTCGATAAATCAGCATTCACTTTATTAAGTGTTCACTGATTTAACATAGACCCTGACCCACAAGGGTAGTTAGCCTAGTACTAATCTATGAACCTCTATATCCAAAAATTATTTTTTTCTGTATATGACATCCTCCTTCCTTTGCCTATCAGGAGCTTCCTTTAATATCTCTCTCAAGTTCTGTAAAGTAATGTCTGAATACTGCACCTCTCTTAACAACTTCTTGGTGACCATTGCCATTTCCCTTTCTAAAGGAAGCCTGGTACCTGATGCCAGTGGTGTCTTAAATTCATCCAGACTACTGACACTTACTTCTCCAATTGTAGGACCCCCTCCCCTTCCATCAAAGGGAGGCTCAGTACCTTTCATCTGCTGTGGGTCAGTTTCCTGCTTACTGTTACTGACCAGATCCCTCTCTGAAGTAGCCACATCAGCAGCTTAAATTGAAGGTGTCAGCTCTGGCAGTGTCTCCATGTACTGCTGTCCTGCAGTGTCTCCATGTACTGCCGTCCTGCAGTGTCTCCATGTACTGCTGTCCTGCAGTGTCTCCATGTACTGCTGTCCTGCAGTGTCTCCATGTACTGCTGTCCTGCAGTGTCTCCATGTACTGCTGTCCTGCAGTGTCTCCGTGTACTGCCATCCTGCAGTGTCTCCATGTACTGCTGTTGCTGTCCTGCAGTGTCTCCATGTACTGCTGTCCTCATGATTGTCTCCATTACTGGTTGTGTGAAACCACAGTACGCCAGCTACTGCACTATCATAGACAGTCCTTATAAAGGCATCTGTAGAAATATTCACAGACACAGCTACCTGCTTGATCACTTGCTTCTTCCCAGCACTGATAAAGTCCTGCTAATGGCACATGAAAAGATGCTGTCTCAAGGCCCTGATGAGTGTACTGCCAAGGCAAATATTACTCCTTTTTATTACCACAGCAGTCTTAACGATAACTGTGTCTGAGGATGTGTCCCACTTGGGAATGGTCTTTTTACCCTCTGCCTGGATAGAATACAGATGCTTGTTTAAAGGACAAAAGGACAGATGGTCTGACTATCTCATCTCATATTAGATGATGAGATGTTTGATTTGGAAGTGGAGAAACTGAAACAAATGGAATGGGAAAGGGATTATCCAGAGGCATTATTAACTAGCACTGCAGATGAAGTTAAAAGGGGGTGGGAACAATATTTAGACCAGTTTTATACAGGATGGTTATAATACTGACAAAATTAATAGCAGGGTGGATAAAAACAAAACCGATGATACCTTATGTTAAAGATCTGATGGGTATAAAGACATTTAAAAAATCAGACTTGGCTTTTACTTCAGAAATTAAGAGAAGCTAGGTGAGGTACAAAAATATTAAGCAGTTATTTGTGCATCCAAGGGTTGATTCAAGATGTAGAAGTATATTAATGACAAAATGTGAATGTTTTTATATATATATATATATATATATATATATATATATATATATATATATATATCTACTGTAAATACATCACCCTGGGCACTACAAGAGAAAGACAAATGGGGTTGCTAACTTAACCTGTATGTTTGTGAGGAAAAGGTATGGAGCAGGATTCATGAAGGGCTATACTAACTGCAGCTATCATGTACGTGTCACGAAACACCACACAAACAATAGTGAGCTATTTGGTATTCATTAAATGGGTCCACACTTACTGTAGAGCTGCAAAACAAGGGTAAAGAGCAGAATACACCAATGAAAGCAAATTAGTGGAATTACATGCTAATTAACCATTCCAACATGGAGGAGCTATTTAGGAACCTATAATGCTACAACCTAGAGCTGTTTACTGAATTTCCTGTTGCACTTATTTTTAAAATCGTTTTTTTCTCAAAACTTGCATTTTATCTGTCTTTGGCCTAGCACTCTTGTGTGGGGTCATTTACTGCACTGTTATAACTTGTTGATACTTGTTAACCTCTGCTATCTCTGAAAAAACAAAAAAACAAAAAAAAATCTTGCTTTTTTCCCACTTTTCTGAGATTTAAAAAAGTTCAGTTACAGGCTTGCTGTTCTTGAACTGTTTGTAAGTTTCTGTGAGGCCATTTTTTGCTTGGGCTAAAGGAAAGTCTATCTGTTAATCAGTGGCAGTGAAAAACATTGAGCAGCCTGCCTGCCCCTGTGGGAGTGGTTACTGACTTGAAACTGTAGTTTTATTGGCCATTCTGGGTCAATTCCAAAACTTCTTCATCTTCCTCTCTTAAAACCTGGTTGCCTCATGGTTTTGGCGTCTTTTCAGACTTGTTGGCTGTTGGTGAAGCACCCACCAAGAGGAGAAAACGCTGAGAGAAGAAAGGAGTCACTTTTGAGACTTTAAGTATTTTTCCTCTGTTTATTTGCTAAGTTTTTCTGCATAGCCGCCTATGTTGAGCATTTTCTGGCTTGTTAAATTTGATTTCTGCATTAGTAACTGTATTTAGAGCACAACCTAGAGCTGTTTACTGAATTTCCTGTTTGCACTTATTTTTAAAATCGTTTTTTTCTCAAAACTTGCATTATCTGTCTTTGGCCTAGCACTCTTGTGTGGGGTCATTTACTGCACTGTTATAACTTGTTGATACTTGTTAACCTCTGCTATCTCTGAAATAACAAAAAAACAAAAAAAATCTTGCTTTTTTCCACTTTTCTGAGATTTAAAAAAAGTTCAGTTACAGGCTTGCTGTTCTTGAACTGTTTGTAAGTTTCTGTGAGGCCACTTTTTGCTTGGGCTAAAGGAAAGTCTCTCTGTTGATCAGTGGCAGTGAAAAACATTGAACAGCCTGCCTGCCCCTGTGGGAGTGGTTACTGACTTGAAACTGTAGTTTTATTGGCCATTCTGGGTCAATTCCAAAACTCCTTCATCTTCCTCTCTTAAAACCCTCTTTTGCACGGTTTTGCGTGTTTTTGAGCATAGCGCAACAGCTGGCAACGCTGCCTAATTGGGTTTAAACTATTCCTGGCTCCACAAAGTCTGCTCTTCACTTTTTCCCTTAGAACTGCTCTATCTCTCAATTTAAACACCATATTCTCATTCTAAGGCCCTTCACTGGTCCAATTAAGTAATCCTACAAGTTAGCACTATTAAACCATAAGCACTACTTACTCTTATACTCTCTACGATTACCCTGTCCTCTATTGGTCCATCTTAAATTCAGTTTCCCTATTACTCTAGCATGTCCAAAGGTCAGTCAATGGTTTCCTCTCCAGTCCAGCTGGTGAATCTGGGAATTTTGAGGCAATGTTACAACTGTCTCATGTACACGGACAACCCTCTCCTCCTCCAAACAGGTTCAAATATATGTGAGAGATGCAACTATTTAGCCAAATTGGAGGCTGAGCTCTCTCATCTCAAAACTGGTGTAACCAGTCAGGAGGAGAAGGTAACCTCACACAACACAATTCCAGTATCACATAGTCCCACCACATCAGCGAACCAAACACATAAATACACAAAAACATACTCGGAGGTTCTAAATAAAAATCTACCTAAGCAACAGAGACCTCCAAAGCAGACATCCAAGCAAACGCTACCTCAAAACAAAACACACACAACACATAACCCACAAAGTCAGTGTGCCAAGCAGCCACAGCCCTTAAGGCTGAATAACACACCTGATACTCTTGTTATAGGTGACTCTATTGTCAGACACACTGACGTCCCGCTCACCAGGCTGAATAAAGAGAAGGTCACAGTGAGCTGCCTGTCGGATGCTAGGATCCAACACATAACGCAAGCACTCAGGTCACTCCAAAGCAAATACAAATATGACTCAGTCATTGTACATGCTGGTGTGAATGACCTGAGATGTACCTCCCTGGACTACATGAAAAGAGACATAGAGGAGCTCTCTGATCATGTAGCCCAGGCTGGTATGAACCTGACCTTGAGCAGCATCTTACCCTCACCTAGAATGATGCCACAGTACAAAGACAAAATGATCGATTTTAACAATTGGCTAAAATTTTGGTGTCATTCAAAGGGGATCCAGTGTCTGTCAGCCAGGGATGACATGCTCGACAAGCCACGTTGCTTCGCTAGGGATGACTTGAACCTGTCACCACTGGGCTTTCGGATATTGGCAAAGGCTCTTGCCACCCCCATAGTGTCTTTTTTAGGCAAGGCTCAAAAGTCAAACCCACCCCCATAGACAGCACAAGGAACAAGAAACTAAGGGTAATGCTACTAAACGCCAGAAGTCTTAACCTCAAGATGCATGCACTCGAAGCTCTCCTCAGTATGGAGAACATCGATATCTGTGCAGTGACAAAAACCTGGTTCAAGGCTCCAGAGAGCACCCCAGCACTACCAGGCTATACATCATATCATGCTTTTCGGCCCCAAAACCCGGACCGAACCACAAAAGGAGGGGAGTTTCCATATTTATCAAAGATATCCACACCTCCAGGTTAGTGGCATTGCAAGTATCAGAGACCATCCATGTGCAACTAACAGTGGGCAAGACTGCTTTTCAGTTTATAGCATCCTACAGACCACCCTCTCAAAGTCAGGAATCCCACTAGGCTTTCCTGAAAACATTGGAGAACATGAAGATCTCTCTGAACACCATTATATTGGGCGACTTCAACTACCCAAACATTGACTGGAAGCACTCCTCAAGCCCCAGCACCTTAGCCCAAAGATTCCTGGAAATTATAAACTCAAATGCTATGGAACAACTAGTCACCACTCCCACAAGAGGGGACAACATACTAGACCTGATCATTGCCAACATGGGGACTCTATGCTCCACACCAGAAGTATATCCTTCATTGGTAAGATCAGACCATAAATTAATTTCACTGGATGTCCACATCCCGACCCCACCCCAGCCCAGAAAACCACAGTGAAAAACTTCTCAAAGCGAACTTCTCACTTCTCAAAACCGAAGTGGAATCCTTCAAGGCCCCAGGGCCAGTGGAAACTACAGCCCAAACTGCAGAATCCTATATAAATGCATTCTACGGACATCTCCAGGAATGCATGGATCATGCTATCCCAAACAAAACCAAGACCCAATCATCCAAAGGCAGGCGTCCAGTCTGGTGGACCCCTCCCATAAATAAACTGTACAACAGAAGGAGGAAGTTACTACATGATAGAGCAAAATCCCTAATAGGGAAGGCATCTCTGATCAGTACTAGCAAAAATTACGATCCTCATAAAGTCCTCCAAGGCCAGCTTTGAGAGAAAAATTGCACAGGACACCAAAGACAATCATAAGGCTTTTTTCAGTTATGTTAGAAACCTGGGATGCAACTCCCAGACTTGTTCTGAGTTGATTCTAAACAACAAAAAATACACTGAACCCACAGACATCGCCAATATCCTGGCAGACAGGTTCAGTGCAAACTTCTCCACCCCCCCAAAAGAGCAAGTATCTATCCCGACAGAGGGCTGCCTCCCAAACATCTCAGATGCTCAGGTGAAGGCTGCCCTCTCCAAAGCAAAAAACACTGCTTCCATGGGACCAGATGGCATCCCAGGTTGCATCCTACATGAACTACAAGAGGAACTAATCCTTCAAATAAAACAGCTATACAATCTCAGCCTCACTACAGGATATGTGCCCACAGAATGGCGTACAGCAACAGTGGTCCCACTCCACAAAGGTGGAGCCTCTACGAACCCTGGAAACTATCGCCCCATAAGCCTGACTAGCTTAGTCTGCAAGGCTATGGAGAGGATCATTATGGAGCTCATAAACAAAGACATTGGGGACTTACAGACACTAGATCCTACCCAGTTCGGCTTTGTCAAGGGCAGATCCTGCCTTTTGAACCTGGTTGACTTCTTTGAAACAGTCACCAAAGCCATAGATGAAGGGAAGGTAGTCCACACAGCCTATCTGGACCTTGCAAAGGCATTTGACACAATACCCCACTCGGGCATCATAGGTAAGCTATCCAGCTTAAATATAAACCCCTATGTTACAAGATGGGTCACAAACTGGCTCAAAGACAGAACCCACAGAGTGAGAGTTGCTGGAGCCATGTCGGACTCGAAACCGGTCACAAGTGGCGTCCCACAGGGTTATGTCCTGGGACCACTCTTGTTCAGTATATACTTTTCCGAGGTACAGGCAAACGTGGGAGGACTATGGCTCACCAAGTTCGCAGACGACTGCAAACTGGGTGCCATAATCAACTCTCCAGCTGACACAAACATCCTTCAAAAAGGTCTCACAGAGACAGATAACTGGTGCCAGCACCATGGTTTAAAGCTAAATGCCAAAAAATGTATAGTCATACCCTTTGGCAAAAACAATGTGCCCACAAATTACCACATAGGCGGAAACCCATTAAGTACAGAGAAAGTTATTAGGGACCTGGGGACCCAAGTTGATAGCAATCTCTCCTTTGAAAACCACATTGCCAAAGTGGTTAGAAAGACTTTCTACATAGCCCACCTCATCACAAAGGGTTTCACATCTAGATCAAGAGAGGTAATCGTGCCCTTTATTCATCCCTCATCAGGCCCATCATAGAATACAATGCCCCTTTTGGGATGTACCTTACCCGACACCTGCAGCAATTAGAAAGACCCCAAAAGTATCTCACCAAGAGGATCAAGGGTCTCAAACAGATGCCATATGCTGCTCGGTTAAAAACTCCAGCTCTACTCAGTTGCATACCACCTACTTGAGGCGATCTATGCCTGACATACAAAGCTATGTCAAATCCAGAATTAATGGACATGCTCCACCTCAGTAAATCTAAATCCCTTAGAGCCACACACTCGAGGGACTTGAACCTCAGCACAGAAATAAATAGAACTTGCTGGAGGGACAGGTTCATAACCCAGAGGCTCCCTTCCATCTGGAATAGAATTCCAGTTCATGTGAGGCAGAGCACCTCACTGAATCTCTTCAAGAAGAATCTCGATAAGTGGATGGGGGATCGTAGGTTTGTCCCAGGGATTACTCCTGTGTCACTATTAGACAGAGGCACAGTAAACTAAACCTTAAAAAGGGCACAGTATACTCAAATCAAGGGGTGGCGTAAGCCATACAGAATCGGGCTAGGCTTATAATTGCCCCAGGGCAGATAGCCTAGTATGAACCTATGAACCTATCAATAGTGTATACTCAGTGTAGCCATTTGCCTTTAAATCCAAAACTCTTTGGATTGCAGCCATGATTACACTTAGGAAAAAAAACATGTTAGCAGTTGCTAGTGCCATCTTTAACCTGCATGTGGAAAAGGATTTAATTCAAGGTGTTACTGCAAGACCTCCACAATAGTTGTCTAGACCCTGTTTGACCTGTTTAGACCCTGTTTGACCTACCATGGACTGCATGACACAGAAACTGTAGCGTGTTACTAGGTGGACAGGGAAACACTAGAGGAAATATGCAACCTCTTCCACTCTCACCTCAGGTCCCAGAAAAATGGTGCAGAACCCATGTGTAGCTTTACGTATGTATACTAGCTGCAGGTACTTTTTAGAGACCCATAGGGGATATATTAGGGCTTTATCAGGCCACAGCTTCCAGAATATTACATTAGTTTCTAAATTCAATGTTAACATTCAAGGAACTGTATCTGTTTTTCATGCACCCCAGAGGAAGGAGCAAGAACCATGTAGGAATTTTATGTAAAAGCACACTTCCCTGACATTTTGGGGGGCATAGAGTGCACACATATAGAAATAAAAGCCCCACCCAGTGAACAGAGATAAAGCCACATTAGCAGGAAAGAGTACACTCTATAAATTGCTGTGTTGTCTGTAATGACCTGGGGATCATCTACAATGTATGTGTAGGTAACCCAGGCATTTTTCTCAACTCCCACAAATGGCACACCTGTGAGATTCATACAAAGTTTGCTAGGGGTGGCTTTCCACAAGGGCATCTAGTGGGGTATGCAGGTTATGCACTAGAACCTAGGATCTTGACACCCATGAGAATCCCACTGAACCCCATTGAGCAAAGATATCCATTTAATTTCCCCTGCATCTTACTTTTTTTTAATCAACATGCCCTTACTTCATATAACCTCTCTGCACATGCTCACATAGTCGCTTTGCCTACTAACAAGAAGTTTTGTTTATACCGGGTGCTTGTGCTTCCCTGCACTGTTTCATGGCTGTGAACACTGCGGCCATGAAATTGTGCTTGGAAATGTATAAGTGCGATTAGCAGCATGCATATTCAACGAGTGCTGCTAGTCGTCATGCTAACTCGCTGTAATCATGTAGGCTTTGAGCAATGCCTACACGATTGTTAATGAATACCTGGGAGAGACGGAAAGAACTCCAGTGTAATATTCATGAGCATTTATATGATATCAAGCATAAAGGCCAGAAAAATGCATCCCATAAACATCTAGTTTTATGTAAGGATTTCAATAAGATGTTATTTTCTATAGTCAATAGAGGAGGTGAAAATCAGAGGGGACGACCATGGGAAATCATATTGGAGAGTGGAGAGTTTGTATGCCAGTTGAAATTAAATGCCACAAAACCACCTAATTTGAATGTTCTTGCAACTATAGTGTTTTCAAAATAAGATATGCAAAACTATGGCAACATTATTTTTATAACATTTACGATTTTGAAGTTTTAACATGTTTTATTCTGTTTTTATTGCGTGAATGTCATGAAATGTTCCAATTCATTTTTTTTAGGCTAAGTCATGTATTTTTTATTATTTAAATCAGCTATTTTTGAATGACTAATAGATTCTGATAAAGTCCAAAGCATGGTGGACAAAAAAGGCTTAAACTGCTTTGCTACAAATAAACTCTTGCATTGACATTGCAGCATTTTTTTTATTTTTTAAATAAGCAACATTATCATGTTATAAGCAAATGGCACTGTCACTAAAGAAAAAAATAAAAATAAAATGAGCAATAATGCCCTCTAGGGTGTGTGTTAATGTGTAATTAATGCCCTTCCAGAGGTGCAGAGGCCCTCCACTGCTCATAACACACCTGGGCGGGCATCAATTACACATTAACACATATCCTGTCGGGCATTATTGCTTACATATAACACTTCATTACACCTTACATTCTTCACATATTAAAGAACAAACAGCAGAGGAACAATAGCCATTTTAGGACACATGTAATAACTCTGTGTTCCTGAGGAAGAATATGATGTCAAGTGCAGGTGTTTTTGCACTATAGAAGGTGTGATATATTGCACTTCATCTGACACATGTGACAGTTTTTATACTGGTAAGACTGTCAGGAAACTTAATTAATAACTTAATCCATTTTTATCTGTGACTGCATAACTGTTGTTCTTCCAATTGGCTCAGTATCTGCATATTTTTATCTGTGACTGCATAACTGTTATTCTTCCAATTGGCTCAGTATCTGCATATACTAAGTAGTTGGTGCATGGCATTGTCCTGCATGCGGTAGCTATTTGCTCATTGTGTTTTTTATAATCTTTATAATATATATTTACCATCTCAAAAGTGCTTACTCTTCTCTGTACTCTTCTTTTCTAGACCTAACACCACTCTTAAGTATTCAACTGCAGTACCACCTTTAACATTCTTGTAAGAAAAGCGCAGTCCGGGTCTGAACTGTCTGCAAACAGCTACAGTTAACTTTGAGTATGTGTCTACCTGTTTGAGCCAATATTCATTTTCCCCTGCAGAGCACTCTGCTTTGGTTGTAAGCAGCCCTCCCCCACCACACACACACACACACACACACACACACACACACACACACACACACACACACACACACACACACAAACACACACATATACACACACATCTTCCACTTTCTCTTATTCCCTTCTGTTAGCAAATAGTATCCATAACTAATCAATACTGTGTGTTTGTAAATTTAAACTATGACCACAGTAGCCTACTGATACAAGGGTTATCCTGTTTTTCCACCTGAGAAACTAAGAAATGACTTACAGTTTCAGAGCAGTCCTTGGTCAATTGTGATTGTTTCTTAACACATACTTGTCTTTGCTTTGTGATTGTTTCCAGCCCCTCATACGAGCAACTAACAGGATCTCTATGGCTACAGAAAACCACTAAGTCAGAAATGAAAAACAGGGATAAAGCCTGGGAGCACTGGCGCAAAACCAAAACCCCCACAGCTAGACAGAAATTCCTAGAACTATGCAATAGAGTCAAAAAGCTAATAAAACAGGACAAATCCCAATACTACCAGTCTGCCTAGACTCCTCACAACACAGCCCCAAACAATTCTGGTCCTCCATAAACTCCATCCTCCACCCAGGTAAAGTCAGTACCCCTCCTCCTAACATCCCTCACTCCTCAGAAAATATTGCTACCTCATTCAACACACACTTCACCCAAACCATACTATCACTAGCTAAACAACACAACCCCCCTCCCCTCCAACCCACACCTTCAACTAGTAATCTCCCCACTGCTTTCTCTTTTTCTCCTGTACCTACCTCCAACATAAAAAAACTCTTAACTAAACTTAAACCCACCAAATTAGCAGCAGACAGCCTCCCAAGTTAATACCTACAAATCGCAGCTGATGCTCTGGCCTAACCAGTATCCATCTTGATTAACCGATCTCTGTCAGAAAGTTACGTTCCCACACTGTGGAAAGTATCACATATAATTCCCCTCCACAAAGGCGGACCCTCCACAGAACTAACCAATTACCGCCCCACAGCTATTCTCTCTCCACTGTCCAAAATACTAGAGAGATGCATACACTCTCAGGTCTCAGACTACCTCCTTACTAACAACCTCCTTTCCAGTACTCAGCATGGTTTCTGACCAAACCATAGCACCACCACTGCCTTACTTTCCTTTGCTAACACTATCCTTCAGCATAAAAACAATGGCTATCTCTCCTCTGCTACTTTCCTAGACCTATCTAAAGCATTTGACATGGTCCCACACAAACAACTTATCTCTGTCCTCAATAACCTATCCTTTTCACAATCGGTCGCCAACTGGTTTCAGAGTTACCTGTCTGACCTCCAACAATCCGTTGTATGGCAGAATGACATATCTCCCCAACCACCTCTCTCCATAGGGGTTCCCCAAGGATCCATCCTTGGACCACTACTCTTCTCTATTTACACCAATAATCTAGCCTCTGCCACCAAACATGGCACACTCATACAATATGCAGATGACTGGACCATCATCTGCTCAGCCCAGTCCCTACCAAAACTGCAAAAAGTCACACAGTAAGCCTTTTCCTCTGTTGAAACATGGTTATCCAATGCCCGATTAATACTCAACCAAACAAAACTAAACTACTCATCTTCCAACCCACCAAACATACTCAAAACAACTCTCACTTTAACATCACGGCAAAAGACAACACCACTATATACCCAACTGAACACACCAAATTGCTAGGAGTGGAAATAGACAATAAACTAAATTTTGACATTCACATATCCATGACTATAAAAAAAGTACACAAAAAACTAGGAGCGTTATACAGAAATAAGCAATTTCTCACCAAAGCAGCAAAGATTTCAATAGCAAATTCCCACCTTATCTCCACCCTACTTTATGCCTCTCCAATATATACCAACCTAAGGCAATGTGATCTACACAAGCTAGAGACCTGCTACAACAAAATCACCAAATTCGCCACAGGGGCATCCTACCGTAGTCACCACTGTCTCTCACTTGCTGAACTGGGCTGGCTTGAACTCCTCACCTCCTTCAGTGGTATCAACTCTCACTCGCCCACAAACTAGTAAACCATCCACTAAATGTCCCATCCCTCCAGAATCTACTTCAACCCTATCGCACCACCAGACCACTAAGATCCAGCAGCAGAAATCACTTGCAGATCACTAAAGCCAATAACTCTGCTGGTGAAGCACTATTCTCTTGGTCCATAGCCAAATTATGGAACTCATTCCCACCCACAATTACCTCCATACCATCATGCACCCACTTCAAAACTTTACTAAAAGCGCAACTAAAACATGCTGGCTATGCCCTTGCAACCCCACTCTAATATCATCCACCCCATCCAACCACTACCTTTCTTTCCACTCCACTAACTACCTTGATTATAGCAAGCTCAGATGCTCATAAGCCAGTACTTATTATACAGCACAAACTTCTTCTTCTTGTAACATTTGTTAATGTCTGGTATGCACTTCACAGATAAAGATTCTAGTTGTCTACTGATGTACTATGTTCTTCATCTGTAAATATGTTGTAAGTAATTGCTATGTAAATTGTTAATCACTATGTAATCCAATGTAAATACTGTCTGTTTATTTTAACTGTGGAGCTTTTCTCCCCGGGTCTCCGCTGAAAATGAACCTACGTCCAGTCGGACACTCCCGATCAACAAATTTAAATAAATAAATAAATAAATAAATAAATAATGAACATATTAGTGAGCATTATTATGCCATTAAGAGCTTGACAGTCTTTTAGGAGGCTTACATTGTTTTTTTTTATGCAGTTACAAATGATAGGTCAGGTGGTGATTTAATCATTGTATTAAAGTTAAAATGGCAGATTAGGTTTGATGTTGGCATTCTGCTGGGGTTGAATGGCCATTTGAATAGCAAATGAGTTTTAACGTTTTACAGAATAATACAAAATATATGAGTAATTAATAACTGTTTTACATGTAACAATATTAAACTGGTGTAATTGAATGTGTGCTTCTTTATATAATTAATTATATGTGGGTTTAATGTGTGTTTTATTTTAAATGGATGCTGGATTATTGGTCATGTTATTTTTCAATTTTGCATATATATCAAGGATAATTAATTTTGTCTCAGTTTTGATGAAGTCCATTTATGAGGATGAAATTGCTAAACTGAGCAATAAACACAAGCGTTTCTCCATTTTTGAAGCAACTCATTTCAACACAGCAAAACACAGTATCCATATATCAGCTACTCTTAGTCAGATGCTTGACTGCACGCTCTCAGGCAGTTAGCAGAGGATTAAGGCTTTGAAAGGTTAATGAACTGTTTTCTATCATCTAGGGTTTATTTCCTTCAGCCTTTATTTGCCTGCTTTGTGACTTTGAGCAGATTACTTAACCAGACTGTGCTCTAGGGTGATTGAGAAATTGAGTTATGCACCTTAATGGTCTCCTGGACTGGATGCTTAGTGACTTTCTGTGAATTTAAAATGTGTCTTTATCTTTCACTTTAATTGACTGGGAGCACTACTCAAGCCCCAGCACCTTAGCCCAAAGATTCCTGGAAATTATAAACTCAAATGCTATGGAACAACTAGTCACCACTCCCACAAGAGGGGACAACATACTAGACCTGATCATTACCAACATCGGGACTCTATGCTCCACACCAGAAGTATATCCCTCATTGGTAAGATCAGACCATAAACTAATTTCACTGGATATCCACATCCCGACCCCACCCCCAGCCCAGAAAACCACAGTGAAAAACTTCTCAAAAGCGAACTTCTCACTTCTCAAAACCGAAGTGGAATCCTTCAAGGCCCCAGGGCCAGTGGAAACTACAGCCCAAACTGCAGAATCCTATATAAATGCATTCTACGGACATCTCCAGGAATGCATGGATCATGCTATCCCAAACAAAACCAAGACCCAATCATCCAAAGGCAGGCATCCAGTCTGGTGGACCCCTGCCATAAATAAACTGTACAACAGAAGGAGGAAGCTACTACATGATAGAGAAAACTCCTAATAGGGAAGGCATCTCTGATCAGTACTAGCAAAAATTATGATCCCTCATAAAATGCTCCAAGGCCAGCTTTGAGAGAAAAATTGCACAGGACACCAAAGACAATCATAAGGCTTTTTCAGTTATGTTAGAAACCTGGGATGCAACTCCCAGACTTGTTCTGAGTTGATTCTAAATGACACAAAATACACTGAACCCACAGACATCGCCAATATCCTGGCAGACAGGTTCAGTGCAAACTCCCCCCCCCAAAAGAGCAAGTATCTATCCCGGCAGAGGGCTGCCTCCCAAACATCTCAGATGCTCAGGTGAAGGCTGCCCTCTCCAAAGCAAAAATCACTGCTTCCATGGGACCAGATGGCATCCCAGGTTGCATCCTACATGAACTACAAGAGGAACTAATCCCTCAAATAAAACAGCTATACAATCTCAGCCTCACTACAGGATATGTGCCCACAGAATGGCGTACAGCAACAGTGGTCCCACTCCACAAAGGTGGAGCCTCTATGGACCCTGGAAACTATTGCCCCATAAGCCTGACTAGCTTAGTCTGCAAGGCTATGGAGAGGATCATCATGGAACTCATAAACAAAGACATTGGGGACCTACAGACACTAGATCCTACCCAGTTCGACTTTGTCAAGGGCAGATCCTGCCTTTTGAACCTGGTTGACTTCTTTGAAACAGTCACCAAAGCCATAGATGAAGGGAAGGTAGTCCACACAGCCTATCTGGACCTTGCAAAGGCATTTGACACAATACCCCACTCGGGCATCATAGATAAGCTATCCAGCTTAAATATAAACCCCTATGCCACAAGATGGGTCGCAAACTGGCTCAAAGACAGAACCCACAGAGTGAGAGTTGCTGGAGCCATGTCAGACTCGAAACTGGTCACAAGTGGTGTCCCACAGGGTTCTGTCCTGGGACCACTCTTGTTCAGTATATACTTTTCCGAGGTACAGGTAAACGTGGGAGGACTATGGCTCACCAAGTTCGCAGACGACTGCAAACTGGGCGCCATAATCAACTCTCCAGCTGACACAAACATCCTTCAAAAAGGTCTCACAGAGACAGATAACTGGTGCCTGCACCATGGTTTAAAGCTAAATGCCAAAAAATGTATAGTCATACCCTTTGGCAAAAACAATGTGCCCACAAATTACCACATAGGCGGAAACCCATTAAGTACAGAGAAAGTTATTAGGGACCTGGGGACCCAAGTTGATAACAATCTCTCCTTTGAAAACCACATTGCCAAAGTGGTTAGAAAGACCTTCTACATAGCCCACCTCATCACAAAGGGTTTCACATCTAGATCAAGAGAGGTAATCGTGCCCCTTTATTCATCTCTCATCAGGCCCATCATAGAATACAATGCCCCTTTTGGGATGTACCTTACCCGACACCTGCAGCAATTAGAAAGACCCCAAAATATCTCACCAAGAGGATCAAGGGTCTCAAACAGATGCCATATGCTGCTCGGTTAAAAAAACTCCAGCTCTACTCAGTTGCATACCGCCTACTTCGAGGCGATCTATGCCTGACATACAAAGCTATGTCAAATCCAGAATTAATGGACATGCTCCACCTCAGTAAATCTAAATCCCTTAGAGCCACATGCTCGAGGGACTTGAACCTCAGCACAGAAATAAATAGAACTTGCTGGAGGGACAGGTTCATAACCCAGAGGCTCCCTTCTCTCTGGAATAGAATTCCAGTTCATGTGAGGCAGAGCACCTCACTGAATCTCTTCAAGAAGAATCTTGATAAGTGGATGGGGGATCGTAGGTTTGTCCCAGGGATTACTCCTGTGTCACTATTAGACAGAGGCACAGTAAACTAAACCTTAAAAAGGGCACAGTATACTCAAATCAAGGGGTGGCGTAAGCCATACAGAATCGGGATAGGCTTATAATTGCCCCAGGGCAGATAGCCTAGTATGGACCTATGAACCTATGAACCTGAATTGACCTTGGATTTTAGATGCTTTAAGGGTTTCAGGTAACCACTACATCAGTTTTAGGCCCAGGTTACTACTTTTTAAGCTGGCCTACTGAGTCATATACAATTGGAAAGACCAGTGAGTAAAGAGACCAGTGCCCTAGGGTTCCACTCCAAAATCAAAGTGGAATGGTCTGAAAGACAAGATAGATATAGTGATAAACCTAAAAGCCTGGGATAAGTTTTCCTGTTTTTAGAAGGTATGAATCTGTGCATAGGAGGATTAGAGTGATCAGTGATGAGCAGTGGTTGTAAACAGTCACCTCCTTCCAAATAAAGTACCATATCTATTCAAGCCAGGTAAAACGGACACCCTTATATACAGTGTCACTTCCTTACAAATAAAGTACATATCTATTCAAGCCAGGTAAAACGGACACCCTTATATACAGTGTCACCTCCTTACAAATAAAGTACATATCTATTCAAGCCAGGTAAAATGGTGGCCTTATATACAGTGTCACCTCCTTACAAATAAAGTACCATATCTATTCAAACCAAGTAAAATGGAGACTCTAAATGCAGAGTCACCCTGCCTAATAATGCTAGCCACTACACATGATTTAAGACTGAAAAGACATATCAGTGATTTCTTAGCTTATAGTCTGTTGGACAATATATGCTCCCTAAGTAACAAATTTGACAATCTGCCACAAATATTTCTTGGGGGCTCTCACAAACCCATAAAACAGATTACACAGGAATGGCAAGTGCATTTAAGGTTTCCACTCATCTGCTCTGATGGGAAGAGATGTTCTGCTACACCGAGAAGAATAGATTCTAAACAGTTGGATGTGTTTACTGAAAAGGAGGCAGGCCTTTTGTGAAGAAAGCCTATTAGGACACATAAATGTCATGTCCTTTTCCCTCTTGATGGGATTATGAAGAACATTAACAGAGTTCTTTCTTAACTGAAGGCCTCTTAAAATGTTTACCCTTCTTTCATTAGAAGCCATTTGAACTGTAGCTAAAAACATTCTTCAGTCTAGAACAGAATATGGCCTGCCTGCTATCAATCTGATCTCCTCTCATATACAGTACTACTCTACTTCAATCTGATGAGAATAAAATTCCTGGATTCATTAACCTTGCTAACTACAGAGAGAATCACTGCATTACTATAAATAAAAACACCTGGCTCCCTATCTATGCTATAGCTACATTCTCCTCATCTCTCTCACTTAAAAGATTCTCAGTGAAATATGCTGTCTTCCGTCCACAGTAATGTTGTCATTAAAGAGCAATGTAATCCCTTTAAGGACTCCAATTGCTTGCAGGTTGTTAAGAAAAATAGAGGGGTTGGAGATTAGGACCATATCCAAGGAACTGGATAGTGGTTGAATGGTGGGACACAAAGAGTTGTGATGCGAGGACCTGTTGGGTCAGAAATTAGGGAAATGACAATTGAAGTACCATATGAGGTCTGTCCTGGGTTAAGTACTCTTCTGTGTGCTTGTCACAGACATATTTACAGAAAAGGGAACAATATCAGCCTCTTTGTACATAACACTGACACAGATATGGTAGCGGTGGATAGTGAGAATTCTGATGGAAGGATTTTTAAAGTTAACCAAAGGTAGGCAGAAGGATTGTTGTACTGCAATTAGATTACAACTGTCCTGATGGAACATGTTAGCTGACTAAAGTGGAGGTGATGGCAGTAGAAAAGGGAAAGAATCTGGAGGTGTAGATTATATCTGGAATGGAATTTATATTGCTGAGTTAGAGAACAGTGACCACAACACAAGGCTGGGGCGTATCTTCTGGCAATGGGGTCCAACAGCAAAGACACAATACTTCCACATCACAGGATTCTAGTCAGACCAAACATTGAGTACTGTATGCAATTCTTGAGGCCTTATAAGGAGAGGTATTTCAGGTTTCTAGAAAGAAATCAGAGGAAAACAATCAGAAAATGCTGGAGATGGAGGGAAAAGCTGTGACACAAAACAGAGGTGCTGGAACTATTTTCACTGGAGATCATAAGAGAGGGAGGAACATGACATGGATGCACAAGATCATGTCAAGGACATGTGAGAGGACCATCCTGAAATGAGAAGAACAGAGGGGCAGGAGGGGGCACAGGCACCTATTGTAGGGACTAACTACCCTCTGCATCTCTAAAAATACTTCTTCACGTAGTGGAGATGTGGAATCATAGAATGAATTACAGGAGCAGATGAGGGATGGGAATCCACAGAGCAAGTCAAAAGATCATGGGACAAGGAGAAAGAACAGGGCAGTGACAAGGATGGACGAGGGATAGAAAGTTAATTGCACTTGATGAGAAGACTAGGCAGGCTTAGTGTCTCCTTCCATCAAGCAAATGTAACAGCTAACAAAGAGCTATTTGCTACATGCACAGCATTGTGTATTTGGAATTCATTGCAGTACTTGGTCCATTGTCTGTTGCCAAATGCCAGACAGACAGACACCACTCAGAACATTGGTTCATTATACTGGAACAACATTTTATTGGTTATCGTAAATTTCTTCAAAGTCCATTTTAGTGAATCATCCTACTATTAGAGATGCAAAAAGTAGCTACAGCTCTTGGCAAATGACACTGCAATGTCTGTCATGTATTATGGTTTAATATAATGTGCCACCTGAATCATGTATTCACAAGTTTCACAAGGGCAGCATGAAGAGACATCAGGAGTACTGTGTGTCTTATTATTAGTACATACTGAGCACATATTTATTACAGTGAACTAAAGGTCTGTACACACCTAATTTTAAGAAAAGTAGTACAAGTGTTCTGTTTAACAAAAAGTGTGTTTCTATTAGCTACTTCTATTCAAATGCATTTAGAGAAATGTTAAAGACAGAACAATTGTTTTTTTGAATCTCAAGTCCTTTCCATGACCAGTGAAATTATAGAATTTGTTATTGAATAATGTATAACCTTCTGCATAAAAGTTTCCAGTACTCAATAGGTGGCCCAATTTGCAGTCAGACATGTTTGCAAAACACTAGTAATTGGCACTTATATGGTCAATCGGTAATTTTCAGCTGTTGGTATTTTCTCAAGAAGGGCAACTTGCCTGTCAGCTGAGGACTTCTCAACCTTGGAGTTTATACATATAAGTAGCAAGGGTGTGGAGGGATATAGCCCCAGATCAGTAGGTGGAGAGAAGTATGCCCTACTGTAAAAATGCTTTTTTCCCATTCTGTTTTTATGCTTTGGAATGCTAGTCACATTCTTGGTCATCTGCTTACTTGTGGCTGCTTTTTTTCTGAGTTGTTCTCAAATGGCTCGGTGTCTTGTCAGGGAGTCAGTCCAAACAAATTCCTTCAGAATACTCCTATGGGACATCTGAGACCTCATTTGAATAGGTGGTGTCCAGGGATGAAACACTGATGCTGGGTTTGCAGTTTAAGAAAGGGGTCTTTCAAACCTCCATCCATCTGGCAACATAGTTTGGAATGGCTTTGTGAATAAATAGTTCTTCTGGGAGTAGGCCAGTGCTCAGCAGGAGCATGTCATTTAATCAAAGGTAGTTTCAGTGAATGCAAAGAAATCAAATATAGTTTGCCAAAACCACTTTCATCAACAGTGGGGATTGCCTTTTCATCCACTGTTGTGTGACATCAGAGTTAGTATATATAAATCTGGGGGGGGGGTCAGGGAGTTTCCCCACATGGGGGTGCAGGGAGGCTTGATCCCTGCAAAAACAATTATTTTAATATTCACTGAAAGTGTTTTTGACAAACTTCATTTGATATTTTTGGGCTCGCTGAAACAGCCCTTGATGACTAACATGAATCTGTGCTCACCATGGTGGCAGCAAGAGTTTTGAACTCTGAAACTGGGAAGGTAAAACAGATGTGATATCATAGTAATATCAGCTCCCTCTGTTTCTTTATGTATTATATTATAAAATCCAACCAAGTAGAGTCATCCTACACACCATTTATTTGATATGGAGCCTACAATTCCTGCCATGGGAAACCATATATTTGCAATGAAGGGACTCAGCAAATTGTCAGCATTAGAAGAGAAACTGGATAGATTAGTGAACCTAATATGCAACATCTTAGCTGAAGCTACTGAATTAAATTATATCTATTAATAAGCAAATGAGCACCAAACTGGGGTTCCTGGAAGCAGTAGTGACTACCAAATGTAAGCGAGCATCACTGGGCTTTGAAAATGGATTCATTTGTTAATTCATTTACTAGGGTAGAACACTGATTAAACAAAGACCAATTACAGCCTCAGATCGTGATGGTCAGTAATAAACTAGATGACCTGAAAAACAGAATGAGCTGCATCATGCTAGGTCTGGTAGAGCTTAAGGAATGCCCTTGCAGGAAGACCCTGGTGCAGATGTTGCAAGGTGCGCATCCATTGGTCTTGAGAATAATTTATCTGATCATCACTGAATGAGCGCAGAGGGTATTTAGACCTCCACATTGCCCTCGCCAGACAACTCTGCAAATTATAATGATTACAGGTACAACGCTTCCTATACTTTATTAACACAAACTCCCTGGGACAGATAGTGCACACTCCAACTAGGGAATCGCACATATTGGATCTGGTACTCACCAACTTGGGAGAGCATTGCACTCCTAGCCCTCCCCCATGTCACATCCTCACTACTGTCCTTTGAAGTAAAAATCAACCTAGAAACTCCAGCTAAGCCTATAACAGTTAGGAACTATTCTACTGCAAACTACATTGTATTAAGTGACAGTTTGTCAAAACTCAAGGCTCCCCCTAACCCCAAGACCACAGCTACCTATACAAATTTGAATGCCTGAATAGAGGCTGCCATACTTACCAGAAGCAACCCCCCCCTAAAAAAACACTAAAAATATACCCCACTGGTGGAATCCTCACCTAAACAGGGTATAAATTAAAGTAAAAAATCATGAGCAAAATCATGAATAACAACTCTCTTAAAGACAAGTGCTCTCTTACACAACTAAACAAGAAACTAAGAGGTTTAATTAAGTCCAACATGGCCAACTACAAGTTTAGGATAGCCATGCAGGCTAAGAACAATCACAAGGCCTTCTTTAGCTATGTCTGGGATCTTAAAAAAGATTACTTGTTTTTTGAATCTTAAAAATAACAGACAGCAGTGTACTGAGCAGGTGCTGAACGGTATCCCCTTAACTGATCAGGGTGACATAGCATATCTACTGGCTATTAAATTCAGCTCAAAATTCACCCCCACTCCCCTCCTAGCTCCTGCAGGTGAAATCCCCTACAACATACATCCCCAACTATTAGCAGGGACCAGGTACATGCAGCACTCATTAAAAGAAGAACACCACCACTATGGGTCACGGCAACATCTCTGGTTGCTTGCCGAACACTCTAAAACACTACCTGTCCAGACCACTTGAGACAATCTTAGGCTCATAGGTTCATAGGTGTTTACTAGGCTAACAACCACAAGTCCCTTTTTAAGCCTAGCCATGCATCCCAAATCTCTGAAGAGTTCTGATACCCTTGATAAGTGTAAGCATGGGCCTAAGAGATGAACCATTTACAGGTTACCTGATTGCATTAGAGAGATAGGTGCCAAACCAGGGATGAATTTCTGGTTTCCCATCCAATTGTCCAAGTTGCACTTGAATTGGGTTTGGGAGGAACTCTGCTTCACATGGATGGGGAGCCTGTTTCATAGATGAGGTAGTCTCTGGGATACATACCTATCTCTCCAGCAGGTCCTGTTTATACACAGGCACGGTTTAAGCCTTTAGAATGGATAATTCTGTTACTGTTTGTTTTGTGGATATGCAGGAGGTCCCTCAGAGTGAGATCTGACAATGCCCTGTATGCCAGGCATAGATGGCCCCTCAAAACCCTGTAGGAGACAGAATACAGGGACAGGCCCTTGAAGAGGTCTGCATAGGACATACTACTTATGCCCTGTATTCTTTTAGTGAGGAACCTCTGTGGACATTCCAGTTGTTAGATATGCCTGGTTAGGTACATAGCAAAAGGGTCATTGTACTCAATGATAGGTCTGATGAATGCCAAATACAGTGGAACAATGACTTCCTTGGACTTAGATGCCACACCTTTGTTTTTAAGTTGTGCAAATTAGAATGATTTCCTCACCACTGTAGACACATGATGGTCAAAGGCTAGATTACTATTTATGTGTGTCCCTAAGTCCCTTACTACTGGGTCAATTCTAAGGGGTGTGTTGTCAATATGATAGTTACCAAGTATGGATGACTTCCCAAAGGATACTATTATGCATTTCTTGGCATTTAGTTTTAGTCCATGGCTCTAACACCAGTTATTTGTCTGTGTCAGCCCCTCCTGGAGAACATCTGTGTTAGTGTAAGATTCAATGACAGCTCCTAATTTGCAATCATCTGCAAATTTAGTCAGCCAGAGACCACTGATATTGGCCTTGCCTTCTGAGAAGTAAATGCCAAAAAGGAGCGGTCCAAGGACTGATCCCTGAGGGACTCCACTTGTGAGTGGCCTCTTTGTAGAGGTGGACTCCCCAATGTTAACTTCCTGAGTCCTGTCTGTGAGCCAGTTGGCTATCCACTGGGTGACATACGGGGTTACTATATCTCTATTGATCATCTCCACGATAATTCTTTCCATGGCTTTACATATAAGACTAGTGAGACTTATGGGTCTGTAGTTTCCAGGGTTTGTAGATGGTCCACCTTTGTGCAGAGGGATGACTGTTGCCTTTCTCCATTCATGAGGCACAAAGCCTGTTTGGAGGCTACAGTTAAACAGTAATTCCAGAGGCCCTGATAGGTTGTGTTTCATGCTATTTAGAAAGTATCCTGGGATATTGTTTGGGCCCATAGATGCAGTGGTCTTAGACAGAGCATTAAGGACCTGTTTCCTAGTGATAGTAGGGGGAGTTATATTTGATGATATTTCCTGAGGGAAGGTTGAGGGGTAGAGAGGAGTAAAGTTGGAGCTGCATTTATCAGCCAGGAGGTTTGCTATATCTTCTGGCTCAGTATAGGTGACTCCATTTACAATGAGGTCAGCACACAAATTGCGTATTGCCTTTGAGGTTGTGGACGTAGATAAAGAATGCTATGTGTTTGTCCTTGGCCTGGGAGGCCAAACTTACCTCAAATTTGGCTTTGGTAGAATTTATTTCTCCTCTGAGTTGTTTGTTTAGTTTGATGAGAGTGCTTTTATCCTGCTGGGTGCTGCACCTCCTAATTTTTGCCATGATTTTCTTCCACCTGTTATACATCCGACTGATCTTGTGATTCCACCAGGGTGGCTTGTTTTTTGAGTTAGTTCTCTATGTTTTCCTAGTGGGTACAGCTGCCTCTATGCAGCTATTAATATGCTTGTACAGGGTTTCAATGAACAGTTCTGCATAGGCAGAAGTGTTCTCATGGTATATGGGGCTTGAAAGTTTGCCAGGTTCGCACTTAATAGCAGGAGGTTATCCTTAGAATAGTTCCTGAATATTCCTGGTTTAGCTGGGGGGTCCAAGTTTTATTTCTACTTCAAATGAGACCATTTTGTGGTATGACCTTACCAGGGAAGGCATTACAGTAGGGGGTGTGCAACAGTCTCCCATATTACTGAGGACCAGATCCATTATGGTTGCACCCCTGGTTGGTGTATTGACTATCTGGTCCAGGAAGTTTGTGTTTACAAAATCCAGGAATCTCTCTGCATGTATGTTTGATGTTGTATAAGATTCCCAATTAATAGTGGGGTAATTAAAGTCACCCATGAATATGGTATTGGGTTGGATGGTTAGTGTTTCTAATAAGTTTAAATACATTGTATGGGTTTCCTGGGTCATAGACGGGGACCTATAGTTTGCAAGGAAGTGGTATTGGATTTTACCTATGGGGATTTGAACATGCAGCAGCTCAAGTGCTTTGTCCTGTTTGACCAGTCTTGAAATGTATTTATTTTTTATGTAAATAGAGACACTTCCACCTTTAGTCCTTGCCTGTGAAGTAGCTGGTCTAAATATGTGGAAGGCATTATAACCTTGCACTGTTGATGTGCTCTCTGTGGCTATAAATCACGTCTCAGTAACTGCACAGACATCAGCATTCTCTAGAGTTAAGACAGCTTCTAGGGAGTAGAGTTTTTGTTTAGGCTCCTAGCATTGAGCAGTAATACCTTTAGATTTTCTTGGTTTTGATTTGCTATGTCAGAAGTATTTTCAGTTTGGCATTGCCTAAAAAAGGCACTATGGGGGAAGACAATATTTTAGCTAATATTCAAAAGCCTAAAGGGGAGAGGTGCAGACCATCCTTGGCAAAGCAGTGTGGTCTGTTGATCATCTCCTTCCATGCTGACAAACATTGCACCCCCTTAGAATACACCAGAAACTAAGCCAATTATTAAAGTCAATCATCTTTTGTTCTTATTGCGGCATCATCCTTGGAGAAGGTAAAATGCTGCTCAATGCTAGGCTTATACCAGCCTGGGACACATATACTGAGAGCTCTGTGATGTTTCTCTTCATATAGTCTAGGGAGGTACATCTCAGGTCATTTAGTCCCACTGGACTATGACTGAGTTATATTGGTAATTGTGGTCCAGTGACCTGAGGGCATGCACAATGTGGTGGATCCTAGCTCCTGATAAGCAACTGACCATAACTTTCTCCTTACTCAGCCTGGTGAGAGGGACATCAGTGTATCTCATGATGGAGTCTCCAATGACTAGAATGTTGGATTGTGTGGTGACTTATCTTATGGGCTTAGAGGTAGAGGCCTCCATGAGGTGTAGCTCTATGTGTTGATGTTGGTGTTGTTTTGAAAGAGTGCGTTTGGGGCTGCTGAGGGTATTTCTTATGTGCACTTTGTCTAGGAGGTCTTTGTGGTTTAGGAAGGTTACATGTAAGTGCCTCAGTATATGTGGGTCTATATGTCAGCTTTGAATTGTGTGTGATCGGTGCAGCATATGTACTACTGACAACCTTATTTACATTAGGAGTACTTTTATGTGAGAGCTTTGCCTCCAGTGACATTGCGTAAATACATTTAAAACATACCATATCAGTTTGTTTGAGAATTAATTGGTTGTCTGTAAACATGAGGCAGTTTCTACATTGTTTCAGAATGCCCATATCCACCAAGCCAGTAATGGAGACAGTAGGAAAGTTCATATCCATGACAACAGACCATTTGTTATTGATTAGACTTTTGGAGTCAGAATATCAATCACTGTCAGGAGTATCCGGTTTGCAACTATGTAGACAGTGCTTGTCACTGCAAACCAGTTGTCCTGTGTGGAACTTGATACTGGAAAAATTTCAATCGTGCTTTTACAGGAAAAATGTCACTCAAGGAGTCTGAGTCTGTACAGAGCACTGCCAAACACTTGAGGGGAAACTAATTTGTAGACCCAGAAAATTTAAGGATGAAGTATTTGGGCAGATATTCTAAAGTTAGAAGCAAATCTAGCAGTACTTACTACAAACAAAGAATTAGCTTGTCCAGAATGATGAAAAGATGGGAGTCGCATGAATGGTTACTGCCTGGCTACTACTAATGCTGGTCTCACCACAGCTTCACTCTGTTGGGATACAATGTTCCTTTGCTTCTTCCCTCACCAAAAGCAAAATGTTAGCACCAATCCCAAGAAGAGAAGCAAGCCACAGCCTGTTTCCACAGTCTTGTCCCAGACAATGCAAGGGTCTGTAGGCTTGTAGCCTTTTTCTGGTAGATGCCTCAAATAGCAACCAGACCAATCAGGGACGTTAGGCATAGACATTCATTTTCTACCCAGAAACAGCCAGGAATCAATGCACTCTGCTCCTACTCTCACCAGGATCAGAATATAAGCACAGATTCCAAGCTGTCACCTATAAAGCAGTTATTAGGCTCTTCAACTACAGCCAGAAAACATGCTATATTCTAAGTGAATGGATGACTTCAATAGTCATTCTCCTCCTAAAGGATGGTTTAACAACTGACCAAGGGAACTAGAAACCAGTCAGTCTAATGACTCTAATACGCAAAACCATGGATCAAATTATGACAGAAATGATAAACCAGGACATTGGCGACCTACAGACATTGGACCCGCCCCAGATTAGCTTTGTTTAGGGAAGGCCATGACTACTTAACCTGGTAGAATTATTTGAGAGGGTCACCAAGGCAAAGGAAGAGGGTAAAACAGTGCATACCTCATGCAGGCATTGTTGACAAGCTCTCTGAGTAGGCATGCATTCCTGCATAACTCACTGGAATGCTGGTTGGCTCAAAGACAGGACCCTAGAGGTCAGGATCAGTTTATCCAGAATTGCTCATTGTTTGGCGATGACACCAGAGACTTTGAATGACTTTGCAAGCATTTAAAGCCATGCGAGGCTAAGAAAAGAAATTGAAGTATAATGTTTGCACTTGCACTGTGTATTTTCATCCACTGTCAATGTTTACTGTGTTATTTAATTGTTTTTCTGCACTTTTTCAAAGTTCAATCTGTGTTTCAAACTGCTGTAAAGGCTGCTGTCCTCTACTGATTACAGTGTATCTAGGGAACTGTTAAGTTAATTCTATGCATCTGTTATTTCTTAACACTTAGACTCCCTTAATGCAAATTGACTAGTTTGGAGCCTAAGTCTGCACTCTTGTGGCAGGACAGGGCTAACTTCACTCATCTGAGCTGGGAATTACTGGTAGGAAGCTCATTCTGTGCTTATCTGATTGGCCTGTGGGCTTAGTTAGTGTTAAACTTGTTTTATGCTAAGTGTATTTAAGCCTCGCATTTGTATGAAGCTGCTGTTTGTGCAGCAGTGATTTCAGGTGCCCTGTATATATACAAACACCAAAAGGTGAAATTCCTATAAAACTACCTCAGAACTTTACCTCAGACCCACTGCACTCACCAGGGAACTAGTTTGCATGGTGAGCAGCACTTAACCATTCATTTAGGAATATTTAAGTTTGCATTGCCTTATCATAGCACCCAGGACTATCACTGCTCAATGAGCAGCTGGTTTGGACAATGGACAGTATCACTGGCTGGGCTAGCTGCAGATTACATCAAGTATGCACCCCCTGTCTGGTCATAAACTCCTGCCACTCATATCCCTTGCAAGTACAGTAAGACTGGCAACCATGGATTTGCACTTTCCTACCATCTCTGTCTCCAGCTTGGTGGACATGTGCATCCTGAGGCAATGTAGCAATTGTCTCATGTACACTGACAACCACTTAATTCTCCAACAGACAAATACAGTATGTGAGAGATGTAGATACACATTGTCACTGGAGGCCAAACTCTCATGTACAGACACAAAATGCAACAAACAGGTTGCCAGCGACTCACACACATCACTCACTGCACTCACTAAGGACCATACACATAGACCTACATATGTGGAGGTGCACATGTAACCTACCCATGCCTCAAAGACCTTTCAGGCGCAGTCCTCAGAAACTCTTCTTGCACACAAACAAAACACTTAGCAGCACAACACATAAAGCCGCATCTCATTGTGTCTCAACTACCAAGCCCGTAAAGTTAAACATTTCACAACCCAATATGAGACACACCAATGTTCCCCTTACAAGGTTAGATAAAAGAGAAGGTTACAGTTAAGATGCCTGTCAGGGGCCAGGATCCAGCAAATCATGCAAGCACTCAGGTCACTCACCCTACTCAGACATAATCCATGTGGGGATAAATGACCTGAGACATATCTCCCTGGACTATATGAAGAGAGACATGATGAAACTTTCAGAATATGTGTCAAAGGCAGGTACGAGCCTAACACTGAGAAGCATTTTATCATATCCAAGTATGATGCCACAATACAGACAGAAAATGATTGACTTTAACAATTGGCTTATCTATTAGTGTAATTCCAAAGAGGTACAATATTTGTCAGTATGGGAAGATATGGTCGACAGATCACACTATTTTGCCAGGGATAGTCTCCACCTGTGACCTCTAGGTTTTTGGATATTGACAGAAACATTATCCACCCCTGTAGCATTGCCAAACAGACAAACCATCTTACATAACAAAAGCTACTCAGGACAAGCTAAAGGTGCTTCTGCTCAGTGCTAGGAGTCTCAACGAGAAACTGCACTCCCTAGAAGCTCTCCTCACCTAGGAGAATGTTGATGTCTGTGTAGTTACTGAAACATGATTTAAAGCCATGGAAAGCACTCTGGCAGTGCATGGCTATAATGTCTATCATACATTCTTTTCATCCAGTGAACATGAAAGATTGAAAGGTGGACATCTATCTGTCTATATAAAGGATAATCTCACCTCAAGACTGGTCAAACAATATGACGTGCTTGAGATCCTCCATGTTCAGCTAACTTTGGGAAAATCCATAACCATATCCTTGATAGTTCCCCTCCATGAACCAGGAAACCAACACATCATACCTAGAGTTACTTGGCTCACTCATCATCCAGACCAGTACCATACTCATGAGTAATTTTAATTACTCCTCCATTAACTGGGAGGCATACATGACCACTGACATACAGGCCCAAAGATTTCTCAACTATGTGAATTCAAATACCCTGGAGCAGCTGGTCTGAACTCCCACAAGCAGAACAAATATGGGAGAGTGCAGTACCAATGTGTGATGTTATCACTGGTAAGATCAGATTACAGAGTGGTCTGCCTGGAAATTAAGGAAGAACAAGACCAACAAACCCCAAAAATGTAAAGAACTTTTCTAATACTATTAAGTGACAGCATAGCTAGATTCCAAGCATCCCCAAATCCAGAAAACATAGAAACATATGCAGAGTACTACAAAAAAGCCCTGTGCAACCACATAAACAACTGAATAGAAATGTTAGTACAGAGCTGAAATAAGCCCAGGCAAACCACAAAAACAATAAAAGAAAGAAAATCCTGTTGAGAAGTAATAGGGAATGTCACAACACAGCAACAATTCCCTCATTAGTATAAACAAGTGAATCAGGGAACAATTTATTTTATTTTTTATTTTATTTTATTTTACATTTGTTGACCGGGCTAGTCTAACTGGATATATGTCCATTTTCAGTAGAGGCCCGGGGAGAAAAGCTCCTCTACAGCAATTATACAAATATACAGATCTGAAAGTAAGTGACATAAAAGAATAATATTTAAAAACTAGTACATCATAGATACCACTTTAAGTAGATAACCAATAGGAAACAGAGTGACTTGAAAAAGGAAGTACATATATGCAACATATGAGAAACTTAGACAACAGTAGAAAGAAGGAAACATTTATACATGTAAAAAAATTGATCATATTAGAAAAACAAAATTGTACAAATAGAAATTAAAAAAAAAAAAAAAAATAAGAGAATGAATGGTATGGTCATGTGAAGGTGGTAAGTAAGAGAAGGAAACATCAGTCAGGATGTTCCTGTTGGTCTGCAAAAGCAAAGAATGGAAAGGATCATCATGACCCTCATAAATAAAGAAATTGGGGACCTACAGACACTGATCCCCCCCCCAGTTTTTTGTTGTTAGGGCAGATCCTGCCCCTTAAACCTGGTTGACTTGAAACAGAAACAGTCACCAAGGCCATTGAGGAAGGGGGTCCACACCACCAGCTATCTGGGACCTAAAAAGCCTTGGATACAAATACCTTTCGGGCATTATATTAACCTATGAACCTATGGGCATAGCCATTGTGAAGTAAGAACGTTTCTAAGTTGTTTCTTAAAAAGAGGTGTGGATGTTAGCTTAATAGGAAGCTTGTTCCAAGAGTTTCCAATGGTATTAGGAAATAGACAGTCTCCAGATTTGTTATTAGGTTTAAGGGTGGCTACTAGTACCTTATTAGCTGAGCGTAGGGTTGACAGATTTTTGTATGGGTTAATGAGGCTACAGAGGATGGGAGTATTTGTAGGATGATGAAGGATCTTCTGAGTTATAGTTAGTTGTTCAGATTTTAGCAATGGTGGGTCCGGAATGGGGAACCAGTAGCAAATCTGGCAATGTTATTATAAGCGGTGACCAGCTTGTTTAGATTATTTTTGGATAGGTTAGTGTAAATTGGCGATGCATAGAGAAGGGTTGAAATTAGGTGTGTTTGGGCAATAGTAATCCTGGCAGAAGGTGTAAGGAAGGTTTTAAGCCTATAAAGGAAAATAAGTTTCCTATTGACTGATTTAATGGTTAAATTTATGAGTGTCAAAACTAAGATTGTTATCGATTGTTATGCCTAAAAGTTTAGTTGTTGTTTCAGGTACTATTTCAGTGCCATTATTTGATACTACTGAGAAATTGATGGGGGAGACTTTAGGGTGCGGGTAAATAATAGGAGTTTTGTTTTTTTAGGGTTTAGTAGGAGACAGCGTTTGAAGAATTAGTTTTTCCACTATGGTAAATGCTTTTTGGGTGCTAGACTGCAGTTCAGCTTGAGATGCTGCAGCACAGATTAATGTAGAGTCATCAGCATATTGTATGCAGGTGGTTTGAGGAGGGGATGCTTTCATATCATTGAAGAAAATGGAAAAAAGGAGGGGTCCCAGAATGGAGCCTTGTGGAACTCATAGGGAGATAGGGAGTTGGGTCGATAGGTTATTGTCCCAGAGGACTGCTTGTTGTCTGTTTTCTAGGTAGGACTTAAACCATTTGATTGTCTGAGTGTCTATTGAAAGTGTTGTAAGTGTCTCTAACATTAGGTGATGATTCACCCTGTCAAAGGCTTTGGACAGGTCTAAAAAGAAAGCTGAGAAGAGTAGGTTGTTATTACAATTTTTATTAATACAGTCTGAAAAGGATAGGAGTGTGGTTGTGGTGCTATGAAATGGCCTGAATCCATGTTGGCAGTCTGCTAATAGATTATTTTGAAGGAAATGATCAAGTAGTTGCCGATGAATGCATCTTTCCATGATTTTTGCTAACGAACACAGTAGAGCTAAGGGACGGAAGTTAGAGAGGTCAGTTGAGTTGCCTTCCTTATGTAATGGGATAATATGTGAGACTTTCCAGAGAGATGGGATATAACCTTCTGTGATGGTTCTGTTTATTAATATGGAGATAGGGTAAGCAATTACATCAGCTGCAATTTGCAGAAATTCAGCTGGAAGGAGGTCAGCTGAAGGTGAACATGGTTTTAGTTTATGAAGTAGGGTATGGATGAGAGCTGTTGGAACAGGCTGCAGTTGTAAGGCAGGAGGTATACTGGTTAGATAGCATGTGTTAGAGATGCTGGCAGGAGATAAGGTATTTGATAAGGCTTGGACTGTTTCAGAGAAAAATTTGTTAAAAGTATTGGCAATTTGACTTGGAGAATTCTGAGTCAAATTAGATGGGGTAGGAGTTTTGGAGCAACTTGGATGGAGTAGGCTATTTATGCCTGTCCATAATTTTTGTGGGTTTAGATGTTGGGCTTGCTGGATTTTCAAGTAATGTTTTTTTTTATCTTGGAGTATTAATTTTTTTGCAGCATTTCTCAGCTCTCTAAAGGTATCATGATCATTTGAGTTTTTAGTATTTCTCCATTTGGAACAGATTCTATTTCTCTGAAGCATTTTTGCCTTGTTTCTTTTGTGAGCCAAGGTGCAAGTTTGTTCCTAGTTCTGACTGTGCATGAGGGGGCATGGTGTTCTAGGATTTGTAAGAATTTGATGTTAAAGTAAGAGACTGCTTCATCAAGAGGTAGGTATTTTAGGGGTGACCAGTTGCAAGCTTTGAGTTCTGCTTGGAAGCTAGCTGGGTTAAAGTTCTTTTTGTTCTGGGTAGTTTTAAAGATTGTTTGGTTGGATATAAGGGTTTTTTGTCTAGTTATATAGGTAAGGGAGTGGTCACTAATATTGCCTGGTAGTATACCAGTTTTATAAGAGACGGGGTTGCTGTTAACTAATATCCAATCTAAGGTGGCTTGCTTATTGCTAGGTTTATGGATTCTAGTAGGGGAGGTGATAGTTTGATTAAAGCCATAACGGTTTATGTGAGTAGTTGGTTTGATAGAGGTACAGCAGTTCCAGTCTATGTTAAAGTCCCCAAGGAGTATGGTTTCTTGTGGGAAGGATGTGGACAGCCAGCTAAGGATATTTTCTAGAGTGTTACTGTTATTGCCTGGAGGGATGTAGGAGCAAATTACGTATAGTGATTTCTTAGCGTTAATCTGGAGCTTAATAAATAATTCAGCATTGTTGGGTGAGGGAGGTTGTAAATCTAGTTGCATGACCTGTAATTCAGATTTATACAGTATTGTCACCCCCCACCCTTTTTATTCAGACAGTTGAATCTCAGGATGTTGTAACCTGGTGGGATTATATCATTGTCCTTAGTTACTGGTTTGAGCCAGGTTTCTGTTAGACAAACAATGTCAAAGGAGTATAAGTCTAGGAGGGCATGGAGTTGGGTAATTTTATTATTTAGGCTACGTATAGTGAGGTGACCTAAGAGAAGAGAGTTTTGGGTACTAGGGAGGATATGAGAGGTGATGGAATGGGAGTAATTGGGATCAGAGATGGAGTTGTTTGGACCTGGGTTTGGTTGAATATCACCGTGTAGTAGCAGATGTTGTAGAGGACTATGTGGCTGTTTTAAAAGTTTACAGAAAATGGGGATAGATTTTCCTAGTCTGGTGATACTTTATATGGGATAGTCTGTGACATTGTGGTAGAAGGTAGGTTGTTGATGATGTTATGTTACTAAAGGTTTGTGGGATTAGTAGAGAATGCAGAATTGTTTGTTTTAAGGGGTGATGAGATCTAGTACAGCTTAGATATTCATAGCAAGTAAGGGAATATGATAGAACTAGAGGGGTAAGGATTAAGAGAAAGAGGAGCATGTAGGAGAGTCCATAACCTGCATATGGTAGCCATGGCTGGGAGAAATTAGTTGCTAGTAGGTGGGAGATATGGGTTAATAGAGAGGAGGTTTAAAGGTGGAGTTATTAAGAGGCAGATTAGGTAGTGGGTGGCAATATGTGATAAGGAGGAAATGGGTGAGTTTTTAATGAGATGGAGTGAGCTAATTGGCTGATATGTAGTGGAGGCGTGGTTTAGGAATTAAGTGATAAGGAGGAAGTGGGGAAGTTTTTAATGAGGTGGAGTGAGCTAATTGGCTGATATGTAGTGGAGGTGTGGCTTAGGAAGTATAAAGCTACGTGCACTAGGGTGTGTGGGATTTGGGGGTAGGGTAGAGGAGTGGAATGAGCCTGCAGGGCAAACGGAGTGGGTTTGAGCAAGAGAAAGAAGAGCTCACAGAAACAATCAGAGAACCAGTCAGAATACTGCTAGAATCTTAGTAGTTACAGGTAAGAGGAGAGTGCTAGTAAAAGTATTCAATAGCAAGGATAAAGAACTGCAGTAAGGGAATTAAGGAAAGGAAAGGGGTTCTGATAGTTTACAGTTGCAAACACAGGAAAAAAGGATTACAGAGTGGACAATTATTATTCCAAGAAATAAAGGTAAATAGCCTCTGGAAGCCTATAAAAGCCAAGTTAAGTGAGCCTCCTAGTGGACAGCTAGAAAAATTGCAGTTAGCTATCAGGGAAAGGCAGAAAACAGAGGGCCAGTTAGTAGATCCGAAATTAGGAAGGAGCAAAATTCCTAAAGGCCATATAGGGGGTATGGCTGTTGCAACAAGTCTCAACAAGAAGACATTGAGGCAAAAATAGCCTCCAAAGATGAGGATAACCATAAGGTGTTTTTCATTTATGCCTGCAATCTTAAGGGCAAGACCCAACAACATGCATAATTAGTTATAGATGGCATCTCCTATACTCAAGCCAGAAGATATAGAAAATCTGCTGTCTGATAAATTTAGCTCAAGCTTCACTTCTCCATCACTCCAAATTCACCCAAGAAATACTCTCCAACACTTCTCTGATAGTTATCATCAATGAACAGGTAGCCACGGCACTCTCTTAAGCTAAAAACATGGCATTGATGGGGCCCAACAATATACTAGGTTGTTTCTTAAATAGCTTAAATCTGAATTTATCAGGTCCAATAGGAGCTCTATTTAACCGTAGTTTCCAGACCAGCCTTGTTCAAATAGAGTGGAGAATAACTAAAATCATCACTCTACATAAGAGAGGACCATCAGCTGACCAAGGAAATTACAGACCCATAAGTTGACTACTCTTGTTTACAAGGTCATGGAAAGAATAATCATGGACCTATATCACTAGGTGGGTTGCAAATTGGCTCATAGATAGAACATACAGTGTGAAAGTAACAAACTCCAAATCAGACTACTGACCAGTCATGAGTGGAGTCCCACAGGGATTGGTCCTGGATCCTCTCCTGTTCGGCATCTACTTCTCAGAAGTTCAGGCCAACACAAAAGGACTCTGGCTGATCAAGTTTGCAGACAACTGCAATCTGGGATCCATTATTAACTCCCCAAGTGATGCAGACATCCTAGAAAAAGGCCTCACTGAAACCAATGACTGGTGCCGAAACCATGGCATTAAGATTAACGCCAAAAAATGCATTGTCATCCCCTTTGGTAAAAACTCAGTTCCCACTAATTACCACATTGAAGGAGGCCCACTGAACACTGAAGGCGTTATAAGAGATCTTGGGATGCAGGTTGACAGCAACCTCTCCTTCGACCACCACATTGCCACTGTGGTCAGAAAGTCCTTCTATGTGGCACATCTCATTACCGAGGATTTTGCATACAGGAAGAAAGAGGTCATCATCTCTCTCTACTCTTCCTAATCATTGTATAATGCCCCATTTGGCATGTACCTCACTAGACAGCTGAACAGCTGGAGAGGCCACAGAAGCACCTTATGAAGAGGATCCTAGGCATTAAACACATGTCCTACATGGACAGACTCAAAAGACTCCAGCCATTCTCTCTCTCATATCACCTATTTAGAGATGATCTCTGCTTGGCTTACAAAGCCATCTCTGACCCAGCTCTGTTTGAAATGCTACATCTAAAGAAATCCCAATCCCTCTGCACCACACACTCCAGAGACCTCAATCTCATTGCCACAATCAACAGAACATGCTAGAGGGACATGTTCCTCACCCAGAGACTACCCATGCTCTTGAATAGACTTCCCATACATGTTAAACAGAGCACCTCACTGTCCCTCTTCAAGAGAAATCTTGATGAGTGGATGGGTAATAGAAAGTTCACCCCGGGGATCAATCCATTGGCTCTACTTGATAGAGGCACTGGGAACTAATGTTGGGTGGCATGATGCCAGGGCACTTCTATGGGCTAGGCTTCTAAAGGCTCCAGGGCCATTAGCCTAGTTCACACCTATGAACTTATAAACCTACGAACCTGATAAATAACGACATAGGAAACCTCCAAACACTGGACCTGTCCCAGTTGAGCTTCTTCAAGGGCAAGTCAGGATTATTACAGCTGGTGGATTTCTTTGAGAAAGTCACTAAGGCCATTGATGAGGCCAAAACAGTACATACTGCCTACCTTGACTTGGCCAAGGCATTTGACACAATTCTCCATTCAGGCATTATAAATAAGCTCACAGAATTGGGCATAAATCCCTAGATCACTAGAGGGAGAGCCAACTGGCTCAAGGACAGGACACGTGATTAAAGAGGGTAATTCAAGTACCATCAAGAGGCCAGTTACTAGTGGTGTTCCACAGAGCTCAGTATGGGACCACTCCTGTTCGGAATATAGTTCTCAGACACCAAGGCCAATGTGGAAGGCTTCTGGATGACAAAGTTTGCAGATGACTGCAAGCTGGGGGCAATCATTCATTCCCCAGTGATGATAATATCCTTCAGGAGGGTATAAATCAAGCAAATGATTGATGTCAGAACCACAGCCTGAAACTAAATGCAAAGAAATGCATTATCATACCCTTTGGGAAATGAAATACCCTGATAACTACAACATTAGCAACACACCCCTAAAAGTAGACTCAAAGGTAAGGGATCTAGGTATGATAGTAGCCTAAACTTTGACCATCATGTGTCCACAGTGGTGAAGAAGCCATTCTATCTGGCATAACTTATAATTAAAGGTATAGTATCCAGATCCATGGAGATTATAGTCCCACTGTACTCAGCCCTCATTAGACCAATAATCAAGTACAATGTGCCATTTGGAATAGACTTGACTAAGCACTTACAACAACTGGATTGACCTCCCTAAGAAAATACAGGGTTTAACAACATGTCTTATGTGGAGAGGCTGAAAGCCCTTTCCCTTTACTCTGTCTCCTATCAACTATTATGGGGTAACCTGTGCCTGATCTACAAGGCTTTCATAGACCCAACCTTAATGGAGCTACTACATATCCTCTGTCCATACTGTTTGGTATATACTTCTCAGAAGTTCAGGTCAAAACTAAAGGGTTGTGGCTGACCAGCTCTGTAGATGACTGCAAACTAGGTGCAATCACTGAATCCCCAAATGATGTGACTGTACTCTAGGAGGGTCTCACACAGACTAACGACTGGTGTTTTAGTCATGGTCTCAAACTGAATGCAAAGAAATGCATCATCATTTCCTTTGGCACAGACAATGTCCCTTCACACTATCAAATCAACAACAACAATACCCGAAAGTACCCATGAAGTGGTAAGGGACCTGGGATCACAGGTTGACTGTGACCTTAACTTTGACCACCATGTGTTTACCATTGTAAAGAAAGCTTTCCACATAACTCACTTGATTAGCAAAAGCATCACCTCGAGAGCAAAAAAAAAAAAAAAAGTTATAACCCCTATACATGGCACTTGTCTGGACCACAATTGAGTATAACGTCACATTCAGTATGTACTGTTCTAAGCACCTGCAACAATTAGAGAGACCTCAGAGGTTTCTAACAAAGAAGATCAAGGGCCTCCAGGATGTGCCTTACGCAGACCGACTAAAGTCCCTGTCGCTACACTCCGTATCATATAGACTTCTTAAGGGAGACTTATGCCTGGCCTAAAGAGCAACCCAAGACCCAAACCTAATGAACTTACTGCATATCTGTAAATCAAATGGGTCTAGGGCTACCCATTCCAGGGACTTAAATATGACCTGTAACTTAAATAGGACATGCCAGAGGGACATATTTATCTCCTGGTGACTGCCAATTCTTTGGAACAGGCTACCAATTCATGTGAAACAGAGCACCTCTATGACACTGTTCAAGAGGAACCTGGATGAGTGGATGGGGCACTGTGAATTCTTACCAGGGATAGTGCCCACAACCCTCCTGGACATGGGCAGTCATCACTAAATGTGATCTTGGGCATTGACTAGTATTTCTATGGTACTACATTGGGTTGAAACAAATAAGCTTAAAAATTACATCCGGGTCGATAGCCTAGTAATCTCCTATGATCCTACAATCCACAAGACAAACAGTATGAAGGTTACCCATTCTAGGAATCTAAACTTAGTGAATCAAAGAGAACAAGCTAGAGAGACAGATACATCTCCCAGACATTGCCCCTTCTTTGGAACAGGCTTCCTATTCACATGAAGCAGAGTCCTTCTCTGACACTTTTCAAGCCCAGTCTGGATTGAGGGAAGGGGAATCATAAATTCACACATGGGGCACAAACCCATGTCATCTTCCTGCCCCTAGGGACCATATACTGGGTAAAATTGGGCTATATTGACTGGGCTTGTAAAAGCTCTTGATCCATTAGTTTAGTAATCTCTTATGGACCTATGAACCTATAAGACAACCTCCACCAAGAGACCAGTCACCAGAGAAGTACCCCAGCACCCATACTAGGCCTGCTTCTGTTTGATATCTACTTCTTGGACATTCAAGACCTTTGGCTTACCAAGTTCATTGATGACTGTAAATTGGAAGCTATTATGGATTACCCCCAAGACACCAGTATCTAGTAAGAGGGTTTAATACAGATGAATGACTATTGCCAAAGACATGCCCTAAAACATAATGCCAAAAAATGCATTATAATTCCCTTTGGGAAACTGCCTACCAAAGTTACTCAATTGATAAAACAACCCTAAGATTCGACCCATTAGTAAGTGATCTGGGAACATATGTAAACAGCAATCTGGCTTTTGACCAACATGTAGCTAAGATAGTAAGCAAATCTTTCTATGTTGCCCAACTTATAGGTAAGGTCATCCAGGTCCAGTGAAGTTATAGTACCACTCTACTCATCCTTTACCAGATCTATTATTGAGTACAATGCCCCTTTTGGCATGTACCTAGCCAGACAATTACAACAGTTTGAATGCCCACAAAGTTTCTCAACAACAGAACTCAGGGCATGAATACCCAGTTCTACACTGATTGCCTAAAGCCTGCGTCTCTGCATTCAGTCTGCTATAGGCTGCTGAAATGGGATCTATGCATGGCTTACAGGGCTTCCTCAGACCCAGCCCTGATGGATCTGTTGTACATGTGCAAAACAAACAGCATCAGAAACATCATATCCAGGGATCTGAACTTTGCTTGTGACATGAACAGAATGTGCTGGAGAGACAGATTTGTGCCCTAAAAGGATCCCTATGCTATGAAATAGGTTCCTCATCTATGTAAAACAGAGTTCATCCCTGACTTTATTCAAATGGAACCTTGACAATTGGATAGGAAATGGTAAATTTACCCCCAGTCTGGCCCATATGCCCCATATGGACCGAGTACATCAATTAGAAAAGTATTATCCTAACACCTCCCTACAAATCCCTTAGTTATCTCACTATCAACATGCCCTCCCCAGCCCCATGATACTCAGGATCCAAATGAGTTTAGAGTACACAGCTAGGCTAACCTTATTATAATGTGCCCACAGAACTTTGCAGATGAGGGGTGCTGGCAATCACTAAAGAGGCCAGGGAAGGAATTCATACTGGAAAGACAAAAAGTTCAGCTCCTTCAAGACGACTCTAAGGAAATGATCCAAAAAAGGAGAGTGTTTGCAGATATTGTTTAAATACCCAGCCACTTTCCAGTTAAGGTGGCAAAAGAATAGATATTGCTTTGAAACTCCAGAAGAGGTTAGGCAATTTCTGCAAGGCAGACTACTGACAACATTTCACACGTCACTAAGTTGGCCACCTTCACTTAGCAGAAAGGATCTATACCAAATAGAGCCAAATGGAGAACCAGTCCTCTCGAATATGCAGCAGTCTCTCTAACCAGAGCCCCAGTATGAATAAGGGTTATATTTGATGTCACGGAGGAGTCCACCAGCAGTCTGGGCCATCCTCAATGTAAGACTGCTGGCTGGCACTTATTTGACATTGACACTAACAACAGATTTAAACCTTAACCAATCAGCCAGCAGAGATTAGATTCATTGGAGATGGATATTAATCAATCTAATGAAAAGGTATATATACCCTTGGATCAACCAGAACAGCAGAATGGTCAGGAACAAGTACAGAATGTTTACCTGCTCTTTCTAAAGGTGGGGGAAGAAACAGGACCACTCATTGAATAAACAGAGGACAAATAAGCAATTTTAGGACAAAACATTAATCCATGTAGTATGAGTACTTGGCTTTACTTTATCCCAGTTCTTACTCTGGTCCATGTTTAGTGTTTCAAAATCAGTGCTCTGATTTTGAGTGTTGCCCGTAGATGCTTTAGAAGTGACTGACTAGGATTTACTTTTTTGGGTTGTTCTACTGTTTTTTCTGATAAGCTTTAGGCAGCATGATAACTGCAGCTACATTCCTGTGCTAAAGGTTATTAAGTCAGTGTGCACCAAGTCACATTGAGCTTTCATACTCAGTGTAAACTTTAAGATTAAATGCAATGCTTGTAACTGTTACCTAAAAAGGTATAAGCCAGACACTGTGTTTTGTCATGAAACAAAATGGGCCAGTTATAATAGCAAATGCTTAAAATGTGTACATGTGATCTGTTTGGAGCTAGCTTTGCTTAATCTTCAAAAAGGGGGAGTTGCCATTTATGTTAACAACCTTCACTGGAAAAAGGGGAACGTAATAAAGGATAGGACAGGAGAAGAGATATGGTAGAAATGCAGACAGGAAAAGGCCTCATTTATTATCTTGTATCTATGGACCCAACTTAGATGCCTCAGCCTTCATTATGGATCTTTTCCCACAACTGCATAGCATATGCACGCACAGATGATGCTTGTGTCTTGATGGGAGGGGACTTTAATGTGGTTACTGTCTCTGTGCTAGACAGACTGAAGCACTAGATGGAAAAAGTTCTCAGAAAAGAAATGCCTAATTTAGGACTTTATGTCAGTTTAGAGTTTTCAGTGGTGGCAACCATGACTATACCTTTGCTAATGTACCCAGTACCTCTGTCAGGAAAAACACAATTATTAGTTAATATCCTGTAAATTGATATATTATCCCAAGGAGGTCACTACAGGTTGTCTTACTTCTCGGATCACCAAGATGATTTTTAACTTCAGATTCCGTAATACTTTGGTACAGTAGCTTAAACAATGGAGGGTAGACCCTACTCTCCTATAAGATAAAGACTCTATAGCATATATTAATTGGGAGGTATGGAGGTTCTTTCAAGTGAACTGTTTGTTTGGTGGGAAACCTTTAAGACTGGTCTGAAAGATATTTTAACCAATGGCCCAAAGTCAGGTGTTAAAACAAAATCAAAATTATGATTAAAAAGCTGAGGAGAAGGCTCAAGCCTGTTGGGTGGTATGGCAGCAAGGGAAATTGAAGGATCTGGGCAAAGTTAAGGAGTACAAGCAGGCCAACCATAAACTAGAGTTATCTATTAAAGAAAAATATTCCTTATTTTTAAACAGAAAGTGCCAATGGAATCTTGGCTGTCTGTCAGTAAGCCAGACAGGTTTCATGCATACAGCCTGCAACAGAGACAAGTGAGAGTGACCATTACAGTGATAAGGCAAGATAATAATAAAGTCATAATGGACAGAGGAAATATAGCCAAGGTATATTATTGAAATCATTATGCCCCACCCCCTGGACTATCAAAAATTACTTTAGAATGTGATGAGTCGACATTTAGTAAATCGGGGATTGGGGAGATCAAGAAACTGAGTAGAAAGATTACAGTGAAGGAGGTGAGGGACGCAATTAGGCCCATGCTTATTGGGAAAGCCCTGTGTCCTGATGAGTTATCGCAAGTGAGTCTACCAATTCTTGGATCAATTTTTAGTAAACTCACTAGTGTAATTGTTTAATTATATGTTCCGGCAGGCTTAAATCCTAGCCCATTACAGGAATCAGGAATAAGGAATAGAATTACTGCCTAAACATGGGAAGGACATTATGCTGGTAGAAAATTACAGACTGATATCTCTGATAAACTCTGAAGCTAAATTGCGCACCATGATGTTGTCCTCATATCTACAGCCCTTCATTACCCAGCTAATTCAACAAGCCCATGCAGGATTTGTTAAAGGCAGATTGAGTTCAGGCCACACTCAGGCTCTAGTTATGTTCCTGCAGCACAGATCTGTAATATCAGAGCTACAATAACGGACCTGGTAGACCATGAAAAAGCCATTGATTCATTTAGATGGAATCACCTCTGAAATATTACGGAGAGGACAACCTACACGATGAGTTTATTAAAGAGTACAGGCGTTATGTTTGTGACTTTGGGTTAGAGTATTGATAGGAGGTAAGTTTTCCTCTGCTACTACTTTGCATAAATGAACTAGAATTTATTCCAGAGAAAGAATCTCCTTCCACATGGTGCTAGCCTCTCAGTCTATTCAAGGATGGAAACTGAACCATGAAGGGACAAAAATAATGGTATTTGCAATTGATTGCTTATTTTTATAGAGAACACTAAGAATCGCATTCCTATCTTCGTGCAGGCCTTATAGGATCAAAATGTTGTTGAGCCCCAAGCTTTATTATTTCTTGCACTACATCCCACTGCCCAATCTAATCAATTGTTATTAAAGATTCATAGGTTATAGGAGGCATGGAAGTAGAAGCTTTGTACTGGGGTTTTATCTGTGGCAATTCCAGAGAGGGTACAAGCTTCCTTGACATTAAGAAGTACACACTTGGAACAAATTATTTTTACATTTTGAAGACAGACTACAATTAATAAAGATGACCTTACTCCCAAAGATAAATTATATTGTCCAAGCCATTCCTATTTCTCTGAAGAAAATTATATTAAATGACCTTAACAAAATCTTACTAAATTTCTTATGGTTTCCAAAAAGAAATAGAATTGCATTTTATCATCACATTAGACCATGGGGACAGGGGAATAAACTTTCTAGATCTTGATTCCTATATTAAAGCTTCTATTCTCAAATTAGCTATTAATTGGCTGAATCCTAATTTCACATCTGCATGGATATCCCTTCATACAATCATTTTCTTAAATGAAAACAAATTAGCTGGTAATTTCTTAATAGATAACCAAAATGTCAATCTGTGGTATATTCTTGGCATTCATTTATAATCTAATATTGCAAAACCTACCAAAGTAAACATAAACAATATTTATAGTAATATTAGAACATTTATAAACTCTAACCAACAGGTAAAACTTTGGTGGGATCTATTAATTCCCCTTCAGGATTACTAAAAATTATACCAACCGAATTCACAAAAATGTATTCAAAGACTGGGATTCAAAACAATTCATTTGTTAGCAACACTGCATAAGAGATTTAACAGTATTACAGACTCATGAAATACAAAATATGTATAATATTTCAGACTTGATTGGATTATCTTAAATAGTATTCTTTCATATGCTCAAGATCTTTGTAGAATAATAAATAACTCTTCAATTAAAACTTAACCTAAGGTGATTTTCCATATCCAAAATCTGATATATATTTATTATTTATTTTTATTTTATTTTATTTTACATTTGTTGACCGGGCTAGTCTAGCTGGATATATGTCCATTTTCAGTAGAGGCCCCGGGAGAAAAGCTCCATACTTGAATATTGAGACAGTTAACAATACATAGAACTATTAAGAATAAATACAGAGGTAGCAATGGTCAAGTGAACAGTTATAATAATACATTTGTGAAGTAACAGTATTAGTGGAAATTAAATAAACAATTCTATAAAAAAAAACTAAACTAAAAACAATTCTAAAAATCACACTAAATGGTATGAGCAAGTAATAGTTATAGGAAAGAGAATATATGTGTCATTGTGTAATTAAAGAGGAAGAGTAGTAGTAGGATATGGAAGTACAGGTAAAAGGAGAAGGGATAGGGTTAAGAATAGAAGGGGAAAAAGAAGTCAGTCAGGGTTAGTACATGGACAAAGCCAATGGGCTCTCAGATGTTCTTCAAGATGTTTTTTAAAAAGAGAAGAAGAAGCAAGTGTAGATAATTCAGCAGGAAGCTGATTCCAGAATTTTCCTGCAGTGTTTGAGAAAAGTGAATCTCCGGCTTTGTTGTTGGCTTTATTAGAGGAAACTAGAAGCTTGTTAGCAGAGTGTAGCTAGATTAGTGTAATAATTAGATGAGTGAGGATAGGGGTGTTGTTAGGGTGGTACAGGGTCTTGTGTGTTGTTGAGTAGGTCTGTTTTTTCAGTTCTAGCCATCCAAGTTGTTTGAGGTTAAGGCAGTGGTGAGTTTTAAAGGGGGAACATGTGATGAATCTAGCTATACTGTTATAACAGGTAGAGAGTTTGGAAAGGTTATTATTGGATAGGTTGGTATATATAACAGAGGCATAGAAGAGGGTAGAGATAAGGTGGGTTTGGGCAATTGCTTTCCTTGCAGGAGGGGTAAGGAAGGGTTTTATTCTATAGAAGGTGCCAAGTTTTCCGTTAACAGACTTTATAGTAGAGTGTATGTGTTCATCATAGTTGAGATGATTATCAATAGTTACACCTAGTAGGCGGGTTGTAGTCTCTGGGTTGATGTTGGTACCATTGTTAGAGGTTAAAGAGAAGAAAGGAATGGGTGATTTATGAGTAGGAGTAAAAAGCAGTAGTTTTGGTTTTTTGGGATTAAGGAGGAGGCAGTGTTGCATAAACCAGTTTTCCACGTTCTGAAAAACAGTTTGGGTAAGGGAGTGGAGGGAGGATATATTCTTGGCTGTGCAGATTAAAGTGGAGTCATCAGCATATTGAATGCAGGTGGCTTGAGGTAAGTTCATGTGCAAGTTATTAATAAATAAGGAGAAGAGTAGGGGACCTAGGATAGAGCCCTGGGGTACTCCAATATTTACTGGAAATAGTGAAGACAGATTGTTATGCCAAAGTACTGCTTGCTGTCTATTTTCCAGATAAGACCTAAACCACTGTATGGAGAGTGAGCCTTTAGTTTGTTTAATAGTAGATTATGATTAACCATGTCAAAGGCTTTTGACAGGTCAATGAATAGAGCAGAGGAGAATGAGTTATTGTTACGATTTTTATATATAGTGTCAGTAAAGGATAAAAGAGCAGTAGATGTGCTATGGAATGGCCTGAAGCCATGTTGGCAGTTTGCCAGCAGGTTATTTTGTAGTAAGTGGTTAAGTAGTTGTTTGTGAATACATTTTCCATTATCTTAGCTAATGGGGAGAGTAGAGCAATAGGGTGAAAGTTAGAGAGCTCAGTAGATGGTCCTCCTTTATGCAGAGGGATGATATGGGATATTTTCCATAAAGCAGGGATTTTGCCCTCAGAGATAGTTCTGTTAATAAGGATTGAGATGGGATAATCTATGGCTTTATTTGTAGGTATTCAGATGGGATATGGTCAGCAGAAGGGGTACAAGGTTTCAATTTTTGAAGAAGCTTACAGATGAGAGAAGTAGATGCAGGTTGTATTTGAAAGGTGGATAAAGAAGCATTGCAGTTATTAGGTTGGGTAGCAGTGGGAGATGGTAAAGAATTGGCTAGGGTTTGAATGGCATCTGTGAAATAGTTATTAAAGGCATAGGTTGGAGTTGCTATTGTTGAAACCGGTAGGGTCAGGAGTAGTAGTGTGACCTGGCTGAAGAAGTTTGTTTATCCCAGACCAGAATTTTTGTGGGGTTTGTTGATTGGTTTGTTGAAGATGTAGAAAGAAATCCTTTTTGTCTCTAAGAATATCCTTTTTGGTGGTATTTCTTAGTTGTTTAAATTGGAGGTGGGTTGTTGTGCATTTGGTAGATCTCCATTTGGCCCAGATTTTATTTCTAAGGAGTATCTTTTGCCTAGTTTGTTTTGTGAGCCAAGGGGCAGATTTGGTTTTTATTCTAGTGGAGCGGTAAGGTGCATGGGAGTCTAGGATTTGAAGAAAGTTTGTATTAAAATAGGTGACAGCTTCGTCTAGTTCTAGATAGGTTAGTGGTGGCCATATATAACAATCTGAATTGGCCTAACTTAATCTCTAAGCTTTACAAAATCGTAATAACCTATAAAACTATACCCAAACAAACATTTTGGAAATTTATTGATAAAGGCCAAATTTTTAATTTATCTCCAGAAGTCAAATCCAACCTTCTATATTCTGTAAAATTAACTTCCAATCTACAAATGTGGAAAATCTTTACGTGGAAATTCTTACACAGAACTTTTTATACTCCAAACAAAGTAGCTAAAATGCAATAATCTCCTAATGCTGTTTGTTGGAGATGTTCTTTGGAATGTTTAGCTGATTGGGAACACATTATTTATGGTTGTAATAAAATTAATAAATATTGGTTTGACGTTGGTAAATTTTTTCAAGCTTTATTCTCAGATACATTTATTTTATCCAAGTCCCTAATACCATTGAATGTAAATGTCTTGAATAATATGATGAGAAACAATTTTTATCTTCTTTTGACCATTTTAGCAGTGGCAAGAAAATGTTTAACTAAAAAATGGAAATCATCTGCATCACCCACCTTGGAAGAGTTTTTATTATTACTGGAAGAATCTGCTCTCACAGAAATAAAAGTTAAGAAAATAAGAACTCATCTCAGGAAATGGACTGATAATCCTTGGATCAAAGTTCTTGGTTTAATAGAAACTCTTAAAACAACTCACTCCTCATAATTTTGACTGAATGTTATTTAAATATTCAGAATGCATATTGGTAAATAAATAGTTCTATTATTTTTTTTTGTAAACATTTCTCATAACAGGCCAAATGTAAATATTGTGTATACATATCTATTTTAAAATTACACTAGAATATTTGTAATATTTTCATGTGCTTAAATTTAATAAAAATATTTGGAAAAATGAAAAAAAAGTACACACTGACTTTTACCTTACAGAAGGTATTGGCCTATGACAGGATGAATACCCAGCAATGGGAAGATTAGAATTCCAGATCCTGGGTAGGTTTACCTTTCCACATTAAGTGCAGTATGGTATAAGAAGGGTGTACCTAAGTATCTGTCTAATAGCCACATTCTTCTATGTTAAAGCTAATAGCAAAGCAATGGCAGCTCCTTCACAGGGGGTTTAGAACCCGCAATATGGGGGCACTGTATAGTTAAAATAGATGACAGGCTTATATTTTGGGTGAACTGTATACAGAAATGCATTATTACTTTATGGGGCATCCTGCAAAGGTTAGACAGGAAATTAAGTTTTATATCTTTGCTTTATGAGTGAGAAGAATGGGTCAGCAGCTAGAAAATGTAGGAGATAGTGCCACACATTTAGGTACAGAAATCTTTTCCAAATACTCACCGAAGACTCTCCCAGTATGTGAAGCTTAGTAATAAAGAACAATAAGCAGGCAGTCTCATGGGGGCAAGTCATGGTTACTCAGTTATAGTTTGTCCTGTTACAATATTAACAGAGGTAGTTTAGGTGAGCATAAAGGTCTCTGAGCTGGTGTTCACTACAGGTCCTATGGAGCTCAGGCAGTACCCTCAGATTTGGGCCTTAAAACATTGACCTCACTGTTTGAACACCAAGTGAAGTTTATGCACAGTGGGAATGTCATCTATATTCTTGTTCATAGGTACATGCTAGGCTAGTTGCTCTTGTGGGCCATTTTAAGCCTAGCCAGTTTCCCTCAAAGATGAGACTCAAACCCTGTACCTTGTATTTATGAGATAATCACCTTAACCATTATGTCAACTCATCACGTCAAGCTGTATAAATTCCATTTGAAGAAATCTCATGGTAAGCTGCTGCAGCTGACAATTACAATTGCATACAATTCTTAAATTCATAATAACATCTGTTAAATTCATAATAACAAGCCCTCCAGCTCTTGCCATCTTTCATTTATTTGACGATGTCTGGAGAACTGGGAAGTAGATAACACATGTTCTTTAGCTCCAGTTTATGGCAACCCCACCCCTGAAGTCATAAGTAATACCCAGTAAGATAAAATAGCAGTGCTTATTTGATAACAGTTTAACATCATTAGTTAGCAGAGCCACTTTATCTAACTCTGCTCTTTTCAAATTACTGCAAAATAGTTGCCCCATATATAAAGTTTTGTGCCCACTCTGCACAGCAAAGAGCTACTACTTTTTGTGCCTGCATAGTGAATTCACATAGACTGCTTATTTTTTTTTTCTTTTTTGCGATGTAACGCAATAGCACATTGTGATGCTTTTAGCATGTTATTTTTCATGATAACATGCTAAAAGCATGTTATCATGTTATCTTTCATGATGGACTGTACTCAAATGCTTCAAAAAGGGCTCTTCCGTGGTAATACATCAGGTCATGAAAACCTTTGTTTTTTAACAATGTGCCTGCATTTTCATTCTAGTAATGAATGGACTGAACATTTATGTGGATAGGAAGCCTTGCCGTTAGTGTGAATGGCAAAAGCAGTGGTGATACACGTCTGTACTGGAAAGGATGATATGTATCTCTATATATATATATGTATATTTGATGGAGCTTTTCTCCTTGGGCTTCTGCAGAAAAGGAGTCACTTTGTGTGCCCAGTAGGCCTATCCCAGTAAACCAATGCTAATAAAAAAATAAATAAAATAAAATAAATGCACAGCTTAAGTCTATCAACATGGAAAAATAAATGAATGGGTAAGCAGTTTTGTTAAAGCAGCTGCAGTAATCACACCTCTGAAATGTGCTTGGGTCAAGAAGTATAAATTTATTATATGTATTATGATTTTAATGTTATAAGAATGTGATTTGTTAAAAAAGCCACTATTTTTCTCTGTTGTATAGACTACCTGTTTTGTATATTAGCTTATTTAGAAGACCAGCAAAAATTTTTTTAAATATTTAACAGTACCACTTAGTGAGGAAAGCTAAATGCCTCCAATTATTTTCCTTTTCTTACTAACCAGCAGCAATCTTTGCAGCATAATGCAGTTTCAGATCCTTTTTCTGTGACATCCTAAGGTGTTATTTATGTATTTATTTTTTGCATCCACCATTGGTTACCATCCAGTTTTAACCTCTGCCTGAACAATTAGCCTGCTCATTCTCCTGGAAGATGAGAGCACCATGGCCTTTTCACTCTTCATAGATGTATGGGACAAGCAGCAGACAGCCATCATCCGTTGACAGGAATGGGAGTTTTCTGGTTTAGCCCTAATGGCATGCTACATTCCCAGTAGCATATTACAGGGTTTGACATGCAGTGGGAATCAGACAGGGCAAGTTACTCACTTTTTAAGTGGTATAACCTCTCAAGATTCCCTGCCCTGTCCCATCATTTAAGCAAAGGTCTTCATGGAATCTCCATTGGGGATTTCACAATGACTTCACCATGGACATGCACCCTAAAACCTCCCCCTGAGAGACACAAACAGTTATTGCCTCATCATTCATCCCTCAGCCTTTAGCGGGTTCCTCCAGCACTCAGGTGAGTAATCAAACTCAGTTTAAAGGCAGGGCTTTATCCCTCCACGCAAAGTTGGCCTGAAGAGGTACTGCACAATTTTTAAATAATTGTATAACACCAATGATCACTGAGAAGCCTATTGATTATTCCTAATTATTCATTCTGAGTGCAGTTTAGTCACCCTTGTGAGCAAATCACTCTGGTTATAAGTAAACTGATACTTGACAGCTTTGAAAGTGATTATTCATATAACACATGTACATAGATACTTCCTATGCTTGTATTCCAGGGACCATTTAGAAGCCTAGCCCGAATTCCCAGTTACTTCCAAGCACTGTCTGATTTGTTCAATGCTACACAGTAGGCAAATAAGGGCTGAAGGAATCAAACCCTGTATCACAGAAACTACAACACACAGCCTTAACCCTCTGTGCTAATTGCCAGACATACCATAGAGTATATTAACAGCTTGGAAGCAATAGTATACCAATACAGAAGATGACCCAAAGTATAGTTACAGGAAATCAGAAGTTAAGTGCAAGTCCATGAATTATTGTAACAATGAACTTTTCAGGTACATGCCTGGCATATTCTGGTACAACTTTTATTTCATTCATCTGATAGTGCAAGTTATTGTGTTGCTTTACAAAGTGCCACAGAAATATATATTACTTAGTAAGTGACAAAATAATTATATGTGATACATTTTTGCTGCCTTCTGAACCATATGGACTGATTTAATTAATTACAGGTTTTCACAGAAAATTGTGACAGGACATATACTTAGTTGTACTTACAGCGTTAAAGCCCGAGAGTTGTGTACTGGCAGCCAGGACAAGAGCAATAATGATAGGTTGGCGGTATTGAGGGACCGAGAAGAGCTGGCAGCAGGTGACCTTTGATGCCTTATGGAGGTGTAACATTTCCTCTTTCATTTCCTGAAATTCAGCCACAACATCAGTGGTACCACGCAGATCCCATAGTGCTAAGGGGGAGATGACAGAGAAGAATAACAAGGTCTAACAATTGACCAAGTTACAGAGGAATAAGCAATACATTTATACATTTTTTTATTCTGAGTACTTCTGTTTATAATGGTTAAACTTTATTCATATTTCAAAAATTCAAAATGTTTTAGAATCTTCTAGCTGAGAGGTAGCATCCTTCCCAATTTATCTCATTTCTCTACAGTGACTGAGTTAGATTTCATAACCGATCACAAGATCTTTTGTTCTGCCTTTGTTTGCAGTATGCATATGTCTGTTTTGTGTACTAAAGACTATGTCTATCATTTTCATCTCTCTTGGTTGCTGCTAATCTATGTAGAAATGCTAGAAAGCCAGCCTCTTTACATCATTAGTCTTTCAGTTTTGCCCAACTGTAGACAGAAAAGAGAAGACTATGGAGTTGAATTATTGGTGTTATAATGGGGTGCTAACACAGTTTAAATGGATATGGCATAGTAGTTACCTTACAGCTTGTTCATTTTGCAGAATGGGATGTAGACAGACATGGACAATGTGGATGTTATGGTGGTGCATAGTGATGGAGGGACTGTGATGTAAACATTCCATTTTGTACTTCTGTTAAAATAATTCAATCGGTGATATGGTTAGCAGAGCATTCATAATCATGTGCAAGTGGGAGCACATGTATACACAATACACACACACACACACACACACACACACACACACACACACACACACACACACACACACACACACACACACACACACACGCACACACACACACACACACACACACACACACACACACACACACGCACACGCACACACACACACACACACACACACACACGCACACACACACACACACACACACACACACACACACACACACACACACACACACACACACACACACACACACACACACACACACACACACACACACACACACACACACACACACACACACACACGTGCACAAGTAAAAATAGTTCTAGATTTGCCAGTTGTTAATGTATCTTGCTTGTGAATATATTGTTAAACATTCCTTTTTCCTCTTACAACTTCCATAAGATCATACCTTGTCTCACTGTTTCTTTTCATTTGTTATCAGATTTGTAGGATTACCACAGACGTAGATTACACAAGTGAAATATAATATCCAGACATGACATGGTTCAAGTCTCTCAGAAACCTGGTTATTTTAGAGCATGAAGAATAGTGTCATTTTTAGTGATTAACATACAGATAATTATTTAAATAAATATATTATTTTATTTCGAGTTCAAATAAATCATAAAGAGTGAGTTGTAGGTAGATAAGAGACTTAATAGTTACAAATATTGGACATAACTCAGAGAATGTAAGCAAAAATGGCACCTGTGATGAAAAAGCAGTCATATAAACAGACTAGAAAAGCTTAATATGTGTTGTCCTAAGGGAAGTCATCAGATAAAGTACTTAAGTAGTTTTAGGGACTCTACAAGATAGCACAGATAGATGCCATCTTTCCAAATAAAAAAAAATGGAACTGTCTTCCTGAAGAGATAGCAGGTTTAAAAATAGGAACAAAATTCCATGATGACTGTAACAGCCATTAAGCAAATTCTTATGGGGGGGTCTGATGTCTATGTGCCAAGAACATTATATAAGACATAAGGATAGAAAAGAAGCAACTCATCAGGTACATTCCCATGCTGATGGTGCAAAGCTTGTTCCTTTATTAATAAGCAGGTTACTTTGTACATCCAATCACTAGGAAAAGATATGAATTTGCATTATATGATGATTGTTTTAGCACTCACCTGATATATTTAGTGATATGTAATGAATGTACTGGATTTTATATAGGTAAAACTAACTGCAGACTAAAGGATAGAATACTCAAACATCTGTCATGTATTCGCTTAAAAGAAGCAAATAATGCACTTTATTCACACATTGAACAGAATTCAGGTCATACCTTTTCATTTATGGTTATGCAGAAGGCATGTAAAAATGTCAGAGGTGGAGATATAGTAACGCAAAGAGAATTTAATGAGCTACAATGGATTTTGGAAATGGGAGCAGATAGGTACCCAGGCTTAAATGGTGTTATACCTTTAAAGCCGGCACTTAAAAAATGGAGGGTAAATTACTGATGCTGATTGGTTGTTTTTAAACTACAGTTTGTATTTAATTTGATGTGTGTTTTAAGATGCTGTATTTCTGATGAAGGGTGTTACCCGAAAGTGCTCATTATATTAAATATTATCTTAATTTTAATTGTTGCAATTATTTCAGCCTGGTGGTTTCTGCTTAATTTTATTTTGCTTGTATATTAAACTAGTCAGATTAATGGATCTGTAGTTTCTGGGGTGTGTTGATGGTCCAACCTTGTGAAGTGAGAAAACAGTTGCAGTCCTCCATTCTAATGGCTCAAAGCCTGTTTTGAGGCTATAGTGGTCCTGATAGGCCATATTTCAAGTTATTTAGGAGGCATCCTGGGATATTATCAGGGCCCATTCAGGCTGTGTTTCTAGCCTTAGTGAATGCTGTGAGGTCCTGCTCACTGCTAATAGTTGGGGAGGGGGTTATGCTGGGGGTATTTCATGGGGGGAGGCAGGGTGGAGTGGAGGGGTGAAGCTTGAGCTGAATTTGTCATCCAGCATATTTTCTGTGTTGCTGTGCTCAGTGAAGGTGGCACCATTGACCACCAGTTCAGCACACTGATGTGTGTGCTGCCATTGAGGTTATGGACATAGCCGTAGAAGGCCTTGTGGTTGTCTTTTGCCTGTGAGGCAATCTTGTCCTTGTAATTGGCCTTGCTGAACTTAATTAGTCCTCTTAGGTTCCTGCTTAGTTTAATTAGAGAACTCGTATTATTATGGGAGATGCTCTTCCCGATTTTAGCCATGACTTTTTTCCTTTTGTTATGTACCATACTAAGGTTAGGATTCCACCAGTGTGGTTTGTTTTCAGAGTTTGGTTTGGGCTGACATCTAGTAGGTACAACAGCCTCTATAAAGCCATTTACATGGTTGTACAGGGGTTTTACGAACAATTCCGCACAAGTTTATGTGAACTCGGGCTTAAGAAACACGTTCAATTTTGACTAAATATCGCTTAACAGGATCTAGTTTACTTTGGAATACCTCATGTTACATGGTTTGCTGGGGTTACCAAGCTGATTTTTATTTCAAAGGTGACAACTTTGTGATCTGATCTCACAAGTGAGAATGTGACATGGGGGGGCAGCATTAACCCATATTGGTGAATACCAGATGTTCTTCGTCTTCCCTTGCTGCAGTCCTGACTATTGGGTATAGTCCGCGTCCCAGTCGGCCCGAATACCAGAGTATAAGGCTGACGTCGGTCATGGCGCTTAGACTGGCGCCAGTACGTCAGGGTACTAATGCGCATGACCGACGTCATTTCCTCAGTCTTTTTTGCCGCATGGTCCGATGCAGAAGCAATTTTGCGAGTGCAGGTTGGCGTTCTGAGATTTTCCGAAACCGGAGTTTCAGACCGAGTACAGAGTTGGCTAAGTAACCCGTTAGAACATTTTGGTTTTTCTTGCCTCAGTATATTACCGGATGTCAGAAAAAGTGAATAACTGTATTTCTTGTGGGAAGCAGATACCGCATAGGGATTATCATACATTGTGTATACCTTGTTTAGGGCCTGAGCACGACGTTGTTGGTTGCCGCTCTTGTGCTAGATTTAATAAGCGCACTATTAAGAGGAGGCTTGATTGTGCTAGGTTAGTGTTTGGGAAGCGTTGCAATTATACTATGCCGCCGGATGCTCCGACGCCTGCTTCATCTAAGAAGCGCAAGGACAAAACAGTGAAGTCTAGGGGTGAGGAACCGGCAGTCCCGGACGTCGGTCCTTTAGAAGGCTCAGGGAGCCAGAGGTTTTGCCAGGAGTCTCTATGGAGTCTCAGGCAGATACTTTACTGTTACAGGATGTGCCCTCTCAGGAAGTAGGCCAGGCTGAGGGGCTTCTCAGGTAACTGTTCTTCCCTCTCTTCCCAAGGTAGTTAGGGCCTCTCCTTCTGTTTCCAGAGCTTCTTTTAGAGGAAGGCCAAGTTCAGCTTCTGTAGGGGCTTCTCCTAGCATTTCGGGCTCTGTGCCTAAGAAACATATGCTTAAAATGGCTGAAGATTTGATTACTCTGATTAGAGGTTCTATGCCCCACCTGATAAGAGGCCTAGGGTGGAACAGGAGTTTGATAGTTTTGAACAGTGTTCACAGGCTTCAGAGTCTTCTGTGGAAGACTTGCAAGAGTTTCCTGCTTATTCTGATTCTGATGTGGATGATTCCACTCCTTCAGCTTCTCCTCCTGAGGATTTTTCATTTTCAGAGACTCTTCACTCCATGAGGGAGCACTTTAAATGGGAAGGCCAAGATTACTCTGACTCCAGAAAAAGGCTTAGGGAATTCTTGTTTTGCCTCAGCATAGGCCCTTAGCTATTCCTCCTGTGTTGAATGTGGTGGAGGATGTTTTGCAGAGGCTTCTCTGAACCCTGATTCCTTGCCTCCTGCTCCTGTTAAGCCTGATAGGTATTATAGGGTGCCCGAAGCTCATAAGTATTTGTTTAAGAGTCCCAGGGCGGACCCAGAAACTGTTTCTCAGGGGCCTAAAGGTGTTAAAGCTTCTGTTGTTAAAAATCCTGTACCCTCTGATAAAGAGGCAAGGGCTTTGGATAGGTGGGGTAAGAAAGTATATACTTCTTCCACTCTAGCCATGAGGCGTTGAATTGTCAATTTCATATGCTGAAATATCAGAATTATCTCCTTTCACAATTGAAATCTAAGGTGGATGCTTTGGCGGAAGGTATTGAGTGTAAAGAATTGCTGGATTTGGTTCATGTGTCTGAACAAGTGGGTAAGCATTCTTTGCAGTGTGGTTTTGATGCTGTTCAGGCCTCCTCGAGGGTGGCTGCTACTAGTTCTGTTCTTCGCAGACATGCATGGTTGAAGGATCAGAATTTAGCTGAGCATGTTAAGACCAGGATTTTGGATGCTCCTTTACAGTCTGATGTGTTGTTTGGACCGCCTGTGGAAGCAGTTTTAAAGAAAATGGAGGACAAAGCTAAGTCTATGCAGACTGTTAAAGATTGTTGCAGGTGCAACCTCCGAAGTTTAGTAGAAATTGGCCTGCTAAGGGGTGGACATATCCTGCTTATGGTTCCCAGTCTAGGGGTAGATCTAGACGTGGTAGGGCAGGGCTCAAGGTTCTTTAGGCCTAGATCAGACAGTTCACCTGCTCAGACTTCTGGTGAGGGCAGGGGTCAGTCCTTTCGTAAGCAGACCCAATGACCTGCCTTTTCAGCTGCCAGTGGACTCTCGTCTGGCAGCTCCTTTGGGAGGAAGATTGTCTCTTTTCAAAGAAAATTGGGATTTAATCACTCAAGACAGATGGGTGCTGGATATCATTCATCACGGGTACAGATTTTATTTCCACACAATGCCCCCTTTCAAAGGCATGCCAGATGTTCCTCCTCCACAAAGAAAAGAGGCTCTCAAGCAAGTTTCTCAGTTACTCCAGATAGGGGCTATTCAGCCAGTCCCTGTGTCAGAAAGGGGCTTCGGATTTTATTCTCGCCTGTTCCTAGTACCAAAGAAGGGGAACACGTGGAGACCAATTTTGGATTTATCTATCCTCAACACTTATCTGGACATTCCCAAGTTCAAGATGTTGACGTTACAGCAACTGTTACCTCTGCTGGGCAAGGATCACTGGATGGTAACTTTGGATCTCAAGGAAGCTTACCTTCATGTGCCCATAAGGCTAAGTTGCAGAAAGTATCTGCGGTTTCGAACTGGAGATTTTCATTATCAGTTCTCTGCATTGCCCTTTGGCTTATCTACTGCGCCCAGAGTATTCACAAAGGTTCTGGCTCCAGTGATAGCTTACTTCAGGCTTCAAGGCATTCAAATTTATCCTTACTTGGACGACTGCCTGATTCTGGCTCAAGAAAAGAACACCTTCTACAGCATCTGGAATATGTCATAGCAGTGCTAAGATGCCTAGGGTATTCTGTGAACGAAATAAAGTCCAGTCTAGTACCCTCTCAAGACATGTGCTTTCTGGGTGTGAGACTGAATACAGCAGCCCAGATGGCCTTTTAACCCCGGACAAACAAAAGAGTCTGTCACTTTACTTCCATCAACTATCTCATCAGTCCGTGCTGACTGCAAGGACAGTCCTTCAAGCATTAGGGTTCATGGCATCTTGTATTCTGGTGCTTCCCAATGCCAAACTGCATATGAGGAAGCTGCAATGGTATCTCAAAATGTATGGACACAGCACTGCCAAGATTTGGACACTGTCATTCAAATAATACCTTGCCTTCAAAAGGAATTCTTGTGGTGGGCTCAGGAATGTCACCTAAACAAGGGACTCTCTGTGACCCGGCCAGAGGCGAGTCAGATTTTAACGACAGATGCCTCGGACACTGCTTGCGGAGCTCATCTAAATGGAAAGTGGATACAAGACAAGTGGCCTGCCAGACTACAGCATCTACATATCAACATGAAGGAGATGTTAGCAGTCCAGTTGGCATTGATGGCGTTCAAGGAGTTACTTCTTCCAGGGCAGGTGTTGATTCTGACAGACAACACAACTGTCATGTGGTACATCAACAAGCAAGGGGGAACACATTCTTATCCTCTATGCAGGCAAGCAATGATTTTATGGGAGACTGCGTTAAGCCTGCAACTGACTCTTCAGGCAAGGTTTCTGCCAGGAGCACAGAACTGCCTAGCAGATGTATTAAGCAGACAAATCATGGATCCCCACGAGTGGAAACTGGATCTTCATGTATTTCAGAAATTGACAGTGTCATGGGGAACTCCAGACATAGATCTGTTCGCTTCTCCACTAAACCACCAGCTGCCAAAGTATTGCACAAAGGGGTTTCATCACACAGCTTGGAAAGTGGATGCTCTGTCTTTCAGTTGGAAAAACCTTCATGTCTATGCTTTTCCACCTCTACCTCTTCTTCCAAAGGTATTACTAAAGGTCAGACAGGACAGGCCAAGGATGATTTTGATAGCTCCAGATTGGCCTCGGCAACACTGGTACCCACTTCTAAGGAGTCTTGTAAAGAAGCCTCCATGGCCTTTACCTCTGATTCCTCATCTGTTATCTCAGAAGGACGGTCATCTGCTCAATGTCAAGCTTCAATCTCTCCATCTCACAGCTTGGCATATTCTGTGTTGAAACATGGAAGGTCTCAGCTTCCTCAACAAGTTTTAAATGTGATTATGGAAGCTAGAAGGCCTAGTACTAGGAGAGTGTACGCAGAAAAATGGAAGAGATTTTTATTTTGGTGTACAGCAAAGAATTTGGAGATTTCAGAGCCTAATTTGAGTGTGGCTCTTCAATATCTTACTGAGTTATTGGACAAAGGTTTGTCTTTCTCTTCCATAAAGATTCATGCTGCAGCAATTTCAGCTCACTATGATTGTGACCCACCTTTGTTTTCGCATCCTTTGTTCAAGCAGTTTCTTAGAGGGGCAAAGAATATAAGACCCCCACGTAGAGCTCCTACTCCTGCTTGGGATCTCAATTTTGTGTTGGAAAAACTTACTCTACAACCTTTTGAGCCGGCAGCTACTGCTGAATTGAAATATTTGTCATGGAAGACGGCTTTTCTGTTGGCTATTACTTCTGCAAGAAGGGTGTCTGAGTTGCAGGCCCTTATGGCAGTAGAGCCCTTTTTGATTTTCCATAAGGACAGGGTATCATTACGTACTAATCCTTCCTTTATGCCTAAGGTGGTTTCTAGTGTGGCTTTAAACCAAACTATTCATTTGCCTACGTTTTTGCAGATCCTCAAAATAAAGGGGAAAAGATTTTGCACACTTTAGATGTACACAGGCAATTGCGTTATTATTTGAGCAGGACTAAAGATTTTAGGCAGTCTCAGCAGTTACTTGTTTCTTTTGCTTTAAGTTCACAGGGCAAACCTGTGTCAAAACAAACTATTTCTAGGTGGATTGGCTTTTGCATTGCATTTTGTTATTCCCATCATGGCAAAGAGGTTCCAGCTGGGATTAGGCCTCATTCCACTAGGGCTACTGCCACTTCAACAGCATTTCTAAGGGCGGTGGCAACTAAGGATATTCTGGAAGCAGCTACTTGGAGTTCAGTGCATACTTTCTCTAGGCATTATCACCTGCCTATATACTCTAAGTCTAGAGCTGGTTTTGCCACAGCTGTTTTACAAGGCATGTTGTCAGCTCCTGCTACTTTATGATTTGCCAGCCTCCCTTACCTCTGCTTTGGGATTCTACCCAATAGTCAGGACTGCAGCAAGGGAAGACGAAGAACATAGTACAGTTTTGTACCTACCATAAATGTAGATGTTCGAGGATTCCCTTGCTGCAGTCCAATTTACCCTCCCTCCTTCCCCTCTGTGTTTCAGGGTGGTTGTGTAGGTGCCTTTACATGCTTATATTTTTTGTATATATTTTACTGTATATATTGTACATGTTTATTGGTGCAGGTTGTTTTTGGGACTTGTCTTTTTGGGTCTTCTGACATCTGGGGCAAGAAAAGACTGAGGAAATGACGCCGGTCATGCGCATTAGTACCCTGACGTACTGACGCCAGTCTAAGGCGCCATGACCGACGTCAGCCTTATACTCTGGTATTCGGGCCGACTGGGACGCGGACTATACCCAATAGTCAGGACTGCAGCAAGGGAATCCTCGAACATCTACATTTATGGTAGGTACAAAACTGTACTTTACGGTATGTATAAAACTCTTGTGAGTGTGCACACTATCTATTCAAGGGTATTTGTAGTAATACAGTCTAGGAATCATTGTGCCTGTGAGTATGAGAAACTGTATGTTTCCCAGTCTATAGGGTCGCCTCTGAATAGGGTATTTGATTTAATGGTGAGTGTCTCCAATAGGTCTTGGTACAAGCTATGGGATTTTTGGGACATACAAGGTAGCATATAGTTTGACAGGATATGGTATGGGACTTTGTTTATGGTGATCTGCATGTGGATAAACTCCAGGGCATCATCCTGCTTAACCAACCTAGAGTTATACTTTTTGTTAATGTAGGTCAGGACTCATCTATCTTTTGTTCCTGTCTGTGCAGTAAATGGTCAAAATGTGTGGAAGGCACTGAAACCTTGTATTTCCAGAGTACTTTCTGTGGATTTAAACAATGTCTCGAAAATGTCACAGTTGTCTGTGCTTTCCAGAGTGAGGAAAGCTTCTAGGGGTGTGGAGTTTATTGCTTAAGCTCCTAGCATTGAGCAGTGGCATCTTTAGGTTTCTTTTGGCTTTATTTGCCATGTTGGTAGGGTTACCACCTGTCCCACTCTGCGAGGGACAGTCTCTCTTGGGGCAGTTGTGTCCTGCAAAAAAATTAAAAAAATGACAAATGTCCTAAGATTTTTAGAACAAAATAATTTCCTATATTTTCTTTAATAGTTGCATAAAACGGTTATTTTGTATCTGAAACACCTAAATGTTATAAGAAACAGAATAGGCAGCTAAAATGCTACAAGAATGAGCTTTTATTTAGACAAAAAAGTGAAGTTCTGTCCTTTGTACTGGCCGTGGGTATGTTTTGCCCTGCAAAATCTGACATTTCTACAAAAAGTGTCCCATTCTGGGCATTTGAAAAGGTGGCAACGCTACATATTGGTAGGTTTGTCAGTTTGTCATTGCCTAAAAAAAGTCTCTAAGGTGGGGAATAAAGTTTTAGCCAATATTTATAGAGCACTGAAATAATGGGAAGGTGTCTTAACGGGAAGTATTATTTATTGTCTAATGTGATACACAGTATTAAGGAAAAATGAAATCATCTAATCAGAAAAGTACCAGAGGTGCATTATGCCTAAGTAACTAAATGATTTTATTTTTTTAAGGAATATACACAATGACATGTTCTTCTTCCTGCATTTGTCAGTAACTGCATTCATGCTGTTTCCTGTATCTCTTTCTTTTATCTCACACATTTTCTACTTCTCATGTTGCCCTTCCATGTATGTGCAGTTTCCTGTTTTCCAACAGTTTATTGTTTATATACTGTCATAAGTATTTTACCCACATGTTTTGCTAAGGCTAAAGCTTACTGACATACTGTATTACTGATTATGATGTTTGACTTTGTACCATATATGCTAACAGAGGGGCAGTGCAGTGACAGAGAGGTAAAGGATTATGTATTACTGCTCCTGTTTCAGATGTGTAGCACTGACTTCCACTTACTGGCGACATAGAGCTTTGCATGTTCTTCTGTCCATTTAGGTCTTCGCTGGTTGCTGCAGTCTCCTCCCACTTTGAAGAAATAACACACTGTTATACCTCTATATATATTTACATATCTGTATATGAATCATATATATTTCTATTATATATCTATATCTATATATATATATCTAATATAAAGATATATACCTATATATAGAGAGAGACAGAGGTACATACTCACAAACACACATACACACAGATACATATATCTGCATCTATTTATATTTATCTATATATAGATAGATGTAGATGTAGATATAGATATAGATTAGATGTAGATATAGATATATATATATAAATATAGCTATAGATATAGATGTAGGTATAGGAAAGCAATAATGGTGAGCATTGTAGGTAGATAACAATGGACAACCAGGCAAGTTGGCAGGTATGACACCATAGATACAGTGTTTACCTACCCCTGAAAGGTCTAGTATATATGCCTATAATACTCACTCTGGTGATAAACTTCCTGAGATGGGTGGTAGGATGCACACTGTGGGGCAGATGAAGAAATTATGACATAAAAGCAGAAGCCAAAGTAGCTACAAGTGCACGAATGGTAAACGAGAACAGACTACAGTGATTCAGGCAGATGTGTGGGAAAGAAGAAGACGATTTTGTGAAGATTATTTGAGAGAAGTAGAAAGAAGGCAGGAGGAAATGAGGATGCCCAGCAAAGAGATGGATGGATTGTGTGAGAGACGAGCAAAGAGATGGATGGATTGTGTGAGAGACGAGCAAAGAGATGGATGGATTGTGTGAGAGACGAGCAAAGAGTTGGATGGATTGTGTGAGAGACGAGCAAAGAGATGGATGGATTGTGTGAGAGACGAGCAAAGAGATGGATGGATTGTGTGAGAGACGAGCAAAGAGTTGGATGGATTGTGTGAGAGACGAGCAAAGAGATGGATGGATTGTGTGAGAGACGAGCAAAGAGATGGATGGATTGTGTGAGACGAGCAAAGAGATGGATGGATTGTGTGAGCGAGCAAAGAGATGGATGGATTGTGTGAGAGACGAGCAAAGAGATGGATGGATTGTGTGAGAGACGAGCAAAGAGATGGATGGATTGTGTGAGAGACGAGCAAAGAGATGGATGGATTGTGTGAGAGACGAGCAAAGAGATGGATCGATTGTGTGAGAGAAGATGTGGCAGTCAGGCATGACTGTGGGGGTCACTTCTGTGGCTCTGCTCGACAGGGGCACAGGAAAATAATTTTCTTGGGTGGTGAAAGCCAGGGTACCTTTTTGGCTAGGCTTATATAGGCCCTAGGGCCAATAGCCTAGTACCTACCTATGAACCTATGGAAGAAGGTAGAAGACTGGTACTGAATTGAAAGAGATGGTGACAGCTGACATGACATCAGACCCCATGTAATAAATGGGAAAAAGGAGGCTGATGATGATGGTGGTGACCCTTTCTTGTGGGAATTACTTTGCTGAAAAAATTGCCTTTCTTGAGTTTGTTCATATTAAGTTGTTGTTTGTTGTATTTCTGTGAGTGTCTGTTTGCATATTTTTAGTTGATTTGATAAAAAGCTCTTTTCATACATTGAGGCAATATTTTGTTATGCAAATCATTGCACTATTTCTTTTTGTACAACTTTATTAAGTATATAGCACTTATTTCTGAGACATGACAGACGTTGTGAATAATACAAGTCTATATATTTTACTAAAGAAAATAATCATGTGAAATATTAACTGTTGCTATGATATAACTTTGTAATATATATCTATTGATTTGTTATAGTTATTCAGTTCTTAACCAATTAAACCCATAAGGCACATCTCTTTTTATGAGTCATCTGCGAGCATCATCTGATTAAGGGAGTTGCTCATAATCACAAAGCAGACAAACAGAGGGTGACAGAACCTACTTCTGGATTACAGGCTGAAGCACATTTTTTAAAATAATGTAATTTTATGATGACAGTATAATTTCCTTCAGCATAATGTGCAGGGTACTGATGTGCATACGCAGGGCATGTACATCTCAGCATTTCATAGTACATCAGTGAACTGCAGAATTGAAAAAAACACAAAGGACTTCCTACTTGTACTGTCAGTACCGACTGATCAGGAAGGGGAAGACACAGACATACTACAGAGAGGCTTTTATGAAGTAAGTGACGTGTGGTTTTATTTTTAGCATATGTGGCTGTGGTGGTTTGATAAAACAAGCTTCCTTCTTATACGTTCAATGAACAAACATACAATAAAAAAACAACAGTAAAATAGATGTGTGTGTGTGTGTGTGTGTGTGTGTGTGTGTGTGTGTGTGTGTGTGTGTGTGTGTGTGTGTGTGTGTGTGTGTGAATTATGCATGTATACATGTCATGCACATCTCTTCCTAGTAGGAATTATATTTTAAGCTTTTCTCTTTTGAAAAAATAAAGGACTTCAATTTAATTTTGAGAGCTGTAATGGTGAATAAAATGCTTTGGACATAATAAGGTCTGCCCAGTGCTTGGTTATGGCTGTAGCTAGATACCAACCTTTACTAAGTGGCTTGATTAGGCTGTGAACATAGAGTTTCAGTCAGTCTTGCTGTTGGAATTCTGATAATAAATACTGGATATATTCTGGCAAATGCAGACTTTCTCACTGCTGCATTTTGTTCAGAAAGCACTATGGCATGCTATTACACATAAAGACGAATACTGGCCAAGGCTCTTGCCATCCCCATAGTGCCTTTTTTAGGCAAGGCTCAAAAGACAAACCCACCTCCTTAGACAACACAAGGAAAAAGAAACTAAGGGTAATGCTGCTCAATGCCAGAAGTCTAAACCTCAAGATGCACGCACTAGAGGCTCTCCTCAGTATGGAGAATATCGATATCTTTGCAGTAACAGAAACCTGGTTCAAGGCTCCCGAGAGCACCCCAGCACTACGAGGCTATACCTCATACCATGCTTTTCGGCACCAAAACTCGGACCGAACCACAAGAGGAGGGGGAGTATCCATATTCATCAAAGATACCCATACCTCCAGGCTAGTGGCACTGCACAAAGCATCTGAGACCATCCATGTGCAACTAACAGTGGGCAAAACTGCCTTCCAGTTTGTAGCCTGCTACAGACCACCCTCCCAAACTCAGGAACCCCACTCGGCTTTCCTGAAGACACTGGAGAATATGAAGGTCTCTCCAAACACCATTATATTGGGTGACTTTAACTACCCAAACATAGACTGGGAGCACTACTCAAGCCCCAACACCCTAGCCCAATGGTTCCTAGAATTTATAAACTCAAATGCTATGGAACAACTGGTCACCACTCCCACAAGAGGGGAAAACATATTGGACCTGATCATCACCAACATGGGAACTCTATGTTCCATACCAGAGGTATACCCCTCATTGGTAAGATCTGACCATAAATTAATCACTATGGACATCCATATCCTGTCCCCATCCCCAGCAAAGGAAAAACTTCTCAAAAGCAAACTTCCCACTTCTCAAAACCGAGGTGGAATCCTTCAAAGCCCCAGGGCCAGTGGAAAATATGGCCCAAACCACAGAATCCTTTACAAACGCATTCTATGGATACCTACAGGAATGCATGGATTGTGCTATCCCAAATAAAACCAAGACACACTCCTCGAAAGGCAGGAGACCTGTCTGGTGGATCCCAGCCATAAATAAGCTGTACAACAGAAGGAGGAAGCTACTATATGATAGAGCAAAATCCCTGAAAGGTAAGGCAACTCTGATCAGTACTAGCAAGAAACTATGATCCCTCATAAAATCATCTAAGGCTAGCTTCAAAAGAAAAATTGCACAAGACGCTAAAGATAATCACAAGGCTTTCTTTAGTTATGTCAGAAACCTGGGTGGAAACTCCCAGATATGCTCTGAGTTAGTGCAAAATGACAAAAAATACACTGAACCCACAGACATTGCCAACATCCTGGCAGACAGGTTCAGTGCAAACTCCCCCCCCCCACCAAATGAGCAAATGACTATCCCAACAGAGTGTAGCCTCCCTGACATCACAGATGCACAGGTGAGAGCTGCCCTCTCCAAAGCAAAAAACACAGCATCAATGGGTCTGGATGGTGTCCTGGGCTGCATTTTACATGAGCTCCAAGAAGACCTGAACCCTCACTTAAAATCACTGTTCAGTCTCAGCCTTACAACAGGATATGTACCCAAAGAATGGCGTACAGCAACAGTGGTCCCACTCCATAAAGGTGGTGCCACAACGGACCCCAGAAACTATCGCCCTATAAGCCTAACTAGCCTGGTCTGCAAAGCTATGGAGTGTATCATCATGGAACTCATAAACAAAGAGATTGGGAACCTCCAAACACTGGATCCTACCCAATTCGGCTTTGTTAAGGGCAGATCTTGCCTCTTGAACCTGGTCAATTTCTTTGAAACAGTCACCAAGGCCATAGACAAAGGGAACGTAGTCCACACAGCCTACCTTGACCTTGCAAAAGCCTTCGACACAATACCCCACTCGGGCATCATAAATAAGCTCACCAGCTTAAATATCAACCTCTATGTCACAAGATGGGTTGCAAACTGGCTTAGGGATAGAACCCACATGGTCAGAATTGCAGGTGCCATGTCAGACTCTAAACCAGTTACAAGTGATGTCCCACAAGGCTCAGTCCTGGGACCTCTCTTGTTCGGTATATATTTCTCTGAGGTACAGGCTAACACAGGAGGACTATGGCTGATAAAGTTTGCAGATGACTGCAAACTGGGGGCCATAATCGGCTCACCAGCTGACACAAACATCCTCCAAAAAGGTCTCACAGAGATGGATAACTGGTGCCAGAACCATGGCCTAAAGCTAAATGCCAAAAAGTGCATAGTCATCCCCTTTGGGAAAAACAAAGTGCCCACAAATTACCACATAGGTAGTAATCCATTAAGTACGGAAGAAGTAATTAAGGATTTGGGGACCCAAGTAGATTGCAATCTCTCCTTTGACAATCACATTGCCAAAGTGGTTAGAAAGACATTCTATATAGCACACCTTATCACAAAGGGGTTCACATCTAGATCAAGAGAGGTCATTGTGCCCCTCTACTCATCACTCATCAGGTCCAAAATTGAATACAATGCCCCATTTGGGATGTACCTTACCCAACACCTGCTACAACTAGAAATACCCCAAAAGTACCTCACCAAGAGGATCAAGGGACTCAAACAGATGCCCTACGCAGTTAGGCTAAAGAAATTCCAGCTCTACTCATTTGCTTACTGCCTACTCAGAGGCGATCTGTGCCTGACGTATAAAGCCATGTCCAACCCAGAATTAATGGACATGCTCCACCTCAAGAAATCCAAATCCATCAGAACTACATGCTCCAGTGACTTAAACCTCAGCACAGAAATAAATAGAACATGCTGAAGGGACAGATTCATATCCCAGAGGCTCCCCTCACTCTGGAACAAAATCCCAATCCATGTCAGACAGAGCCCCTCAATGACCCTCTTCAAGAAGAATCTTGACGTTTGGATGGGAGATCGTAAATTTACCCCTGGGATCTCTTCTGTGTCACTGCTAGACAGAGGCACGGTAAACTAACCTTAAATGGGCTATCTTCTGTGACCTACTCTACAGAGGCACAGTCAACTAATCTAAGAAGGGTGGCAAAAGCCAAACACACTTTGGCTAGGCTTGTAAATGCCCTAGGGCAGATAGCATTGTATCAACCTATGAACCTATGAACCTATAAGACTAATATGATCTATATAATAAGCTTTCTGGCAGATGAAATACTGGTTAGAAGAATCCTCATCTAATTCCAAAATCGAGTGATGAAGCAATTTCATATGTGTTTCTCTGTTTACATTTGAAAGTTATGCTCTAACAAAACCTATTTTAAGAGTCTTCTGTGGGTGTTAAGGTGCTATTAGCTCATGGTTCAGTTGTTCATTGCCACTTTTATGAATCAGCAAGTGCCAAATCTCCCAGTAGCTTGAGCCTACTACACCCAAACATATGCCCATTCAGAACCTTAACTCTAACCTTAAAAGTCTGCCTACTCCTTAACCCTGCTCCCAAACCTTGCTCTACATAGCTTTCCCTAATACCTCCACTTATTTACTTACTACGTCTAATCTCATACCACATTTTTTAAACCTGAGACTCCCAGTCACTCCCTAATCCTAACCCTAATCCTAAACCATACTCCTTAATCCTAATCTTATAATTCCCAGTCACTCGCTAAACCTAATCCCAAACCATGCTCCATAATCCTATCTGTATAACTCTGAGTCACTCGCTAACCCTAATCCCAAACCATGCTCATTAATCCTAATCTCATAACTCTCAATCATTCCCTAATCCTAATACTAAACCATGATCCTTAATCCTAACCTTATAATTCCCAATCACTCCCTAAACTTAATCCCAAACCATGATTCATAATCCTAACCTTATAACTCCCAGTCACTCCCTAAACCTAATCCCAGACAATGTTCCTTGGGAGTCAGATGGTTCAAGCAGAAATGAAACATATATTTTATGTTTTCCCTCTTTTTGTTAGCAAAATGTGGGCTTTCTCCAATTTTATTTAAAACTTCAGGGAAACATTCTAAAATTGTCCAATTATTCCTAATAATATTCTTGATAATATTTTGATCTACACTTGATTTAATTGACATAGATGCACTGTTCTTCACTACTACAGCTTTACTGTTGACAATATCATTATACCATGTTAACAAAAGGGGGAGAAACTTAAAAGATATTGTTTCAGCCACCTGACACCCAAGCAATTATATCACAAAGGAATGTTGAAATGTTTTAACTATAATTATTTTAAGTATATAAATGGAGGAGTGTAGAAGTTAACTATCAGAAATTATGATATATATAAAGGTACCTGGTTTGTCTACGTGCAAAAGTAAATACGTGGTATATGCTACGTGCACATCTTGTGATGTGTTTTATATTAGTAGAACTATTAGAGAGTTGTTTGTTGTCTGAGAGGATATATGAACATGTACATGCAATTGAAAGCAAAGATTATTTAAATGCATTAGCTAAGCATGCTAGTATGTGTCAAAACTGAAAGAATCTGTTTTTGTTTACTGTGATTGATTATGTACAAACTTATAATGAGAGGTTTGATTCTGAAGATGATTTGGACTGGTGTGACTACATTTAACAAGTTAAGCTGAATGCTTGTATTCCACCAAGTATGAATAACAAAGAAAATTTAACATTTTTTTTTTTAAGAAGACATAGGTTGACGCATTAATTAATACCATGTGACCTTGTTCATTTTTATTTAAATTGTTTGTTTTTCTTTTGGCTTTTCCCAGTTAGGGGTCACCACAGTGGAACTCCAGTCTGCTAATGATTGGCAGTCTATGTTTATAGTGTCGAGGTGCCAGCTCGACGCCCAACCTTCAATGAAGGCACGCCCATTCATGCCTGTCTTTTGAACGACACTCGACTACAGGGAGGACACGCAGACTCCACACAGAAGGCGCTCCAGCCGAGAATCGAATGGGAAAACCTCTTGCTGTGAGGCGACAATGCTACCGCTGCACCACCGTGGCTTGATGAATTGGTTAGGCTATACTCTGATGAAGTCTCAGTACAAGAGACAAATGCACGTACTATTATTGCCTGTGATTTATTTTTTATTAAAGGTTTTTATTTTTATTTTGTGGATGGTTTTTATTTTTTTACGTTTGTAACCATTTGCTGAATTTCAATTAGCCTTTTTTCTGTTATTAATAAATTATTATGCTCTGACAGGTGCTCTATGACTGTATAATAGTTATCCAAGGTTTCTGTCAAGCAAGGCCATTGAAGTGATGCTTGATAACTGCATGTGACTCTCAGTCATTATGGGTAGCTTGCTTAAGATTGTTTAGTCTCTTTGTAGTAGCTGGTCTAGTCATCATTATGCTCTGCACACAGGTGGCAATGTCTTCTTCTTAGTTTTGGATAATGGTTAGTCAGATATAGGATTTCTGGATATCATATCTGAAATAGCTGTTTTCCAGCCACATGCATTGTTTTGGCATTGAACCTCCTCAGTCTCATTAACAATCTTTGGTATCTTAGTTTGTCTAAATGTTTAGTTAGTGGAAGGGTTTGTGATTAGTCTGGAGCTAGAAACTCCTGAGCCCTGATAAGTATTTGATGTTTGTTTTCAATCTGCAAGTATCTTGGCTTAGTATTGGCTAGCATTCTAGAGCAATAGGTAACAGGATATAACATTTGTTCATTTATTTGGAGCTATTCTGCACCAGGTCATAGCTACTAGCATCTACACTCACTACTGTTAGGTTACTCACACTATAGTATGCTAGCATTGGAGCTCCTGTAAGTATTTCTGTCCCTTTGCTAAATGCTTGGAGTTGAGTATTTCTTCATGTCTATGGTACACCTTTCTTTAGCAAGTCAATTAAAGGATGTAGAAAAGTTCAAAGTTTGGGTTCAAACTTGCCCAACTAGTTATTCATGCCTTGGACCTGTCTTACACCCAGCTCAGTCCCACAGTATAGATTTTATAACTCTGCTTTGCCTCTGATCTTGCTTGTACCTGGTTTAATTCCACTAGTACTTGCACTAGAGCCAAAGCACTACAACTCAATCTTAAAGCCAAAGCACTACAACTCAATCTTAATACAGCGGCATCTGTTTTTGTTTAGCTTTAAATCTGTGATTTAGTGGCCTGAACCACTGCCTTTAATCTCGAATTATGTGTTTTTTTTATCAAACCAAATACTAGGATGTCATCCATAAAAACAACACCATCTAGCCTGCTGAGTAATTGAGTCATTTTACTCTGAAAGTTTGCAGGTGAAGAAATGATGCCAAATGGCAGACTTTTAAAACAACTCCTTCCTATTGGAGTAATAAGAGTTGCTAGCTTTTGTTTTGTTAATTTATCCAAGGGTATTTGTATCTAGCATGGAAAATACTTTTGCATTAAACAATATTTGTTTCTGTATTTTCCAATATTGGTGGAGCAACCCTTTCATGGACAAGAACAATGGCATCAGTGAGCTTTTCACCGTAGGGGCGCACCATTCAGTCATTTCAGTTAAATATCCGATTTTGTCAAGGCTTTGCATTCATTTATGTTCTGACTTTTACTTTGTACAGCATACGAAATGGCACCCTCCGTGGTGTGGCCTAGGCATACTGAACTGCAATTGGTTTTACTTTAATCTTTACTGCACATTAAGCAAACCAAGTTCAACATACACATCTATACTGACTTCATTTATTCTTGCAGTTAAGTCCATTTCACATGCCACAGCTATACTGAGAATATTATTTATATACAGTCCATCCAGAACTTAAACCCAAAACTCAGAATTTTCTCCCGTCAACTCAGACATGGCTAGAATTCTATTAATGCAACTGAATTCGCCTGCAGGGTTACAAATTTCAGTCTCTATTCCATGCAACTGCAGATGTTTCAGAAAGTTTTTATGACTAACAATATCACAGTAACAACCCCTATATCGATCTTGAAACTCATTTGAATTTTATGAATAGGAATCTTAACTTGCCAAGTCTGATTCGGCAATACTCACAGTACTTTCCAAACCCAGAAAATATACTTTCTGAATATTATTTTCAACTGTATGTTTAGTTATTGTTTCTTTAATTTAGTCTTCAAAATGGCGCAGTCGTTTAGATCTCTTACATCTTCTGACATGCGCAGCTCACTGCCTTGGCTCAGACTCAACATGATAACGCTCAAACCTCAAGCATTTATTTGCCGAACTTACATTCACTTCTCATGCATTTCTCTTGCTTGACCAGAATTATGCCTCTTTTAAAACTTGCTGTTCTTTCTACTTTTCACGTCATAGCATACCGCTCAACCTTTTAGAGCAAGAAATCTGGACAGAGCCTAAAATAATGGGGGAGGAGTGAGAGGGTGCAAATGCTCAGAAATAGGAATGAATTTTAAATATTGTTCTTTTAAATTTAATATGGTACTGGAATAATAGAATTTCTGTTAGGATCCATTTTCTGAAGGATATGATGTCTGAAACTCAAATGTATGCTATTTAGTGACTTCAATCCTCAATGATTTGTCAGAAATCCACCAATGTTATGATGAACAGACTGCAATTATGAGGCAAAAGTGTGCACATTTTGTGAGTACACATCTTAGGAAATATCTGTTTCATTTTCTAAGGTCAAAGTGCACCTTTTGAGATAGCTCTACATCAGCCAGAGTGATCACAATTCTGCCTCTGATTCTTTTAGCTTTTTTTGCCATTAACCCACAAGTTTCAACCACTTCACAGTTACCTTACAAAAGCTTGAACACATTCACCCTTGGCTTGTACATACTTCTGGAAGCCTCCCCTTACATATATTTCTTTTTGGCGCAAAACATTCATTGAGTTTACTAGTTACTGAATCACATGGAACACTGGCTATCTGGGAATGAAAAGAAACTATATATTGCCTCAACTTCACATCCCATTGGATACAACATGATTCAAAAGCTACCTGTTTAACAGAATATTTGCCATCTCACCCAACAAACATTAAAGAAGTATCTTCTTTACAAACAGAGGTGTGATGCAAAGCTCTGTTTTTTGTCCATTCCTGTTCTCCATATACCGTGGAATACTTAGTGAAAAGTATACAAAGTTTTCTACTTTGAATCCTTATCTCTTAATCTCCAGAGTAGATCATCTTTCCCCTTTTTCCCTTTAAGCTTCTATTCTGACTTACTACCTACAGAGTCTTTTCACAATCCATCTTTCCTCCCTTGGTCATACCCTGTTGGTATACTAGCTATCTACCAGCTAGCCTTCTTCTGTTCACTGTCCCTCTCAGTTGTTACTCTGCAGAAGTTGTTGCTTGTCGTCTAACATGACAAATTTCAAATGTCCATGTGATTTGCCTTTAGTTTAGGCAGTTTCCCAAATATTATGTGCTACCTGTTGGTATGAAAAAATCATTTTTACTTTTTGTATCTGTTGTACTATTTTTTTCAAGTGTATGTTGTATTTACTTGTTTACTATTAAACATATCGCTTGAAAGAGCTTGATTTGCTCCTGAAAAGGTTTAACTGAGCAATATGCTTACGTGGTTAACAAATGTAAAAGTAGCAATAAATAAATAAATAACTTAAATAAAATGGAGCAAATGGTTTACTAGATTTGACAACGTCATTACAACAACTATAACAAACTTTGCATATTGCAAGAATAAAATGCACAGAATTTATAACATTATATCAGATTTAGAAAACAAATGCCACTGCATTAAAACAAATTTAAATAATTATTTTGAATATAACAGAATACTTCATATGAAAGTTGCACGTTAATAAAAAATGCTAACATTTAGAAGGTCTAGGCAAGATCCAAAATAGGCAGTAGATATGTTTACCATTCAATAAAAATGACATCTACAGCATACATCTCAACCTGCAGATTGTGAAAATAGTATCAATGGCCTTTGAAGAGTAGGTACATCCAACTAAAAGTCTGGACCACTAATTAGCATAAAGTTTGAATACCAAATAGCATATAACTATTCCTGCTTTCAGTAGGAATGTAGAATACCACTCAGAAACACATTAAAACAACAGAGAATGCAAACAATGATGGAAATATATAAGCACATTATCAGACAGTGTAAAATCTGTAGGCTTTAATTAAATGGATTACAAAATTCCATCACACATCATATACTTTTGTTTCTGAAAAGGGAGAGGTAAGATTTGTGTCCTCTTTCTTTAGCTTATCGGTTCCTCTAGTATGTTAGTTATGTAGTATGTTTTTTGTGTATCAAACAACTCAAAAATTACATGTGATGGGTGGAGTTCAGAAAATTGTGTGAAGGGACAAATCAAACCTGAAAATATGAACATATCTCAAAAAAACAGGAATATCACGTGCCGGGGTAAGTCAGGCCTGAAAAAAGAAATGCTCCTGCACAGCATATGGTGTCAGTAATATAGATCAGGACGGTAACTCACATATTATTCAGAGCTGTTTGTCTGGAAATCTAATGAAGACAGCACTTCCGAAACTTGACATGATTTTACAACAATATGGCAGGAGAACTAATATCTCATAACACCAAGTAAACAGTGCTGAGTTTAAATATAAAACAGATATTCAGAAAATATAAAGAAAAAATGGCTAAAGGAGTCCCAAGTATTCAAAAACCACTGTGTCAAAGACAGGGACGCAAGTGCCTTGCAGCTTATGTGGGCTGCTGCTCATTCTTAAACTCAATAAGTGTTCAGCCAAGCAGCTGTGAGGAGGGAGCAGGGGGTTTAGGATTAGGAAGCAGGGGGTTTAGGATTAAGTAGCTGAAGGAAGGCTTTAGGCTTAGGAAGCAGGAGGGGGATTTTAGGGTTAGGTAGTAGGATGAGTGTTTTTAGGGTAAGGGAGTGATTAAGGAATGCAGGTTTAGGGAGGGGTGGTGGAGTTTTAAATTTAGGATTGATCAGGAATGTTAGTGATAGGGATGGAGAGTACAACTTTAGGGTAAAGGACTGAGGATTTAGGTTGGAAACTGAGTGGGAGTTTTAGGTTAAGGGTTTAGGTTGTGGTAGGGTATGTACTTTATAGGACTGTGTGTTGGGAGGGCTATGTAGAAACAGGAGATCTGGCTTGTTGGATTTCAAGCAAAAGGCTAATATGGGGAAATTATGGTGCACATTTTCTTTACTAACATATCTGTGTAGTAAGGCAAAAATTTGTCTTTTCTTTTGGGAAAATATCAATTATCAAAATAGTATAGTTCAAAATCGGTTAAAAATTAATATTCAAGAGATTAATACATTTTAAAGAACTCAAAATAATCGAGACAAGGATATACAAGAGAGATTGATAAAAGTAAATTTAAAATAAAAGATGGAGACAATAAGAACTATGTATTCAGTATCATAAACACAATAATGAAAATCTAGACAGTAGTGAAATCTGAAATTCATAGATTCTTATTGAGTGAACTGTAATACTTATCATGAGCAATGACAGAATATGTTCTGTTTTCAAACTAAGACCTTCTTAACAGAATGCTATACAGACATATCCATGTAATAAGCGTGTCAGTAGTATGTGAAATGGACATTAACGAGAAAACAGAAAGAGAAACGTTTGCACTGCACATCACAGAAGGCCTGGGAAGATGTGTATTGAATTATAAAACTGCTAAAATAAAAATTCTAAACATAGTACATCCCAAATATAAAACTGATGGTGAAATAGACAAGGTAATGAAGAAATACTGGGATTTTTATCAGCCCTCTTTTTCCCATTTTCTACATGGGGTTGTGGTGTCATGTCATGTGTCATTTGTCGTCATCTCTTTCTGTTCAATGTCACTGTCCTACCTTCTTCGACACTCATGGCTAACTGTCTCAGGTCTTCTCTCACACAACCCATCTACCTCTTTCCTGGATGCCCTTTTGCCTTCTTCCTTTCCATTCCAAATTTTCTTCACCAGCTTGTTTTCTCCTTTTCTGCATATGTCCCCGAACCATTATAATCTGTTCTCTTTAATCTTTTCTGCAGCTGGGGCTACTTTGGCTTCTGCACTTATATCCTCATTTCTTCATCTGTCCCACAGTGTGCATCCCACCACCCATCTCCAGCACTTCCTCTCTATCACTACCCCTGATGCTCCATGCCAGAAGGCTGAAGCCCCTCTAATTCTAGCTTTGACCTCATTATGACTTCCCTTCTCCTCAACCACCCCTCCCAGACACTTGAAGCTGTTAACCTGCTACACTATCTTCCCTTCCATCTCAGTTTTCATCTTCTTCTTATTTCCCCCACTTGCTGCCATTGCAACGATCTTATCTGTACTCAGTTTCCTCCCATGTACTCCAGTTTTGCATTATATTCCCCTACTTTTTCATGTAGTTCTTGTTCAGTGTCTGTAATGCCACATCATCTGCAAACAGCTACTTTGTTGATTTGTTCCCTCTGGCCTGTTTGCTAATATAGTTTATCACCAGTATGAACAGCAGTCGGCTCGGAGCTGAACTCTGATGAACAACCACCTGCACTGGGAACCCCTCTGTGAAACCAAACACTGTTTGTACTTGAGTCATTGGATCCTTGTACATAGCTTGCACTATCCATCCATCCATCCATCCATCCATCCATCCATCCATCCATCCATCCATCCATCCACAACCCCGTTTTCCCATTTTTGCTCATGGGATGGGGGTGTCACTTTAACAGTGACAATCATCTAGAGCTAAGACACAAATTCTACCAGTACTTCTGGGTCTTCAAACCACCATAGGACTCCCCAAATCAGCTTTCTTGGGACCTTGTCATATGCTTTCTCCAAGTCAAGAAATACTCTTTCCTCATCTCTAGCTTCTTCTCAAGTATCTGTCTCACTGCAAACATTGGGTCAGTTGTGTTGCATCCTGATCTGAATCCAAACTGCTCGTCTCCCATCTTACTTTCTACTGTTCTGCATATCTGTTAATCAGTCACCCTTTCCAGAACTTTCATGAAATATGATAGGAGTGTGATACCTCTGTATTGCCCACAGCTGTGAATGTCCCCTTTGTTTTTGAACAGTGGCACTAGTATGCTTATTCTCTAGTCATCTGGGACACATCTTTCTTTCCACACTGCTATGACTACCCTCAGGAGCCATTTCTCTTCTGTCCACTCAGCATCTTTATCACGTCTGTTGTGACCTCATCTGACCCTGCTGCTTTCCCTGACTTCATTTTCTTTAGTGCTGTTCTGACTTCTTCTAGGGGTGGGCTCCTCCTCCTCTCACATCGTAGGTTGTGTCTGGGGTAGTACAGCTTCTGTGGGGTTTTCTTCATTCAGAACCTGCTGGCATACCTCTTAACCTCTTAGAGCAAGAAATCTGGACAAAGCCATAAATAAAAGTGGGACAAAGGCCCCAAAATAGGTACAATCTTTAAATATTGCTCTAAAAACTTAGAAAGTTGATAGAATAACATGTTTTGCATTAGCAAGAATTTTCTGAAGGGTATGAAGTCTGAAACTCAAATTTGTGCCAATTTTTTCTAACTTCAGTCTTTAATAATTTGCCACTAATTTGCCAGAAGACCACAATTTTATGAAAAATGGACAAAAATATGAGGCAAAAATCTGGACATTCTGCGAAATTCTGTACAGTTGAGAGGTATGGCTGCTGGAAGTACTCCTTCCATCTGCCTTTGATGTTCTGTGGACAGGTGAGCAGGCTGCTGCTGGCATCCCTTATGAAGGGCATCTGACTATCTTCTTTTGATTTCTGTCCTTGCCTTGCAGCCTGATAAGAGTTACTTTGTATGATCCACTGAGTCACTTTCCAGAAGTTGGTAGAGTGCCTCTGATGCTTTGTTCTTTGCTGTTACAACTCATCTCTTAGCCACTTTATTAGCTAGCCAATATTCTTTCCTAACCTGGCCTGTCTTTTTTTATGTCCCACTTTTTACTGCACTTCTTTCTTTTGATGACTTCATGGACTCAGGCATTGCACCACAAGCTTTCCTTATGTACCTTATTTCCATACCTGGCTCAGTCGCATACCTGTTCTGCAGTTCTCACAAAAGCTGTTCTGAGGTGCTGCTATTCTTCTTCAACTCCGCCTGTTTTCTCTGAGTAATTCCTTTAAGTTATGTGCTTTCTCTCCAGTCAACTTCCAGGTCTTCAGCCTGCCTCTTTTCTGCTGTCTGTCAAGTCATTTGAAGTTGTGGTGAAAGGAATAATTTATAATAAGATATATACAATAAAAGTAATTAATTTACATTTCCTAGTTCCTTTCTTGTCAGTATGAAACATACTGTCACCAGCTGACTACAGAATCTGGCTAAACTCAGCCTTGAAATTAGCTTTGTGCCCCCAAGGATACTTCTATTTGGTATGTACCTCTCTAAGGTTAAAGGATTTGTTAAATGTTTATGGCTGACCTAGTTTTCAGATTACTCCAAACATGGAGCTTTAATCACCACTCTGAAGGACTCTTGGCTGATCCAAGAAGGCCTAACACATATAAGCACATGATACTGGGACCACAATCGAAAGCTAAATGCTAAAAAGTGTAGTCCTGTGCCTTTTGAGAGATAAAAGCACCCATGCACATAGAACATAAATGATGCCCCCCTCACACCTGACACAGTCATTCAGGACCTGGGTATGTTTCTAAATAATGAACTCTCATTTAATTACCATATATCTGCTGTAGTCAGCAAGTTCTTCTACCTAGCTCAGGTGATCAAAGGTATGTCTTCTATGTCCAGTGAAGTTATTATCCCTCTCTAGTCTTCCCTCATTAGACTCATAATAGATTACTCCATTTTGTATGTACCTGTCAAAACACATGATCCAACTTGAAAACAAAACAGTGCTTCCTCATCAAGAGAACCTGTGGTATGATATCCATGACCTACCTTAATCACCTGAAAGCATTATCTGTCTTCACCATCTTGTACAGAGATTTCTAAGGTGTGACCTAAGCCCTGTCTAAAAGGTCTGAAATGACCCAGCTCTGTGTGCTCTTCTACATATTTAGAAAACCTGTCACACCATGAATACCTGCTCAAAAGCTTTAAACCTTCACTGTAACAAACAGAATCTGCTGGTGGGATAGATACTGCTCTCAGAAAAAAAACTTTGGAGAAGATTTTTCTTTATATTAAGCAAAGTAGCTTCCTAAACATCTTCAAACACTGCCTAGACAAGTGGAATGGTAACTGTAAATTCAACCCAGGAGTAGTCCCTCGACCCATCATAGAAAGGGGGAGTACGTAGTGTAATTTCTTATGGATAGGCTACAAGTGACCTATGCAGTCAACAGCCTAGTAATAACCTAATAATCAATGTTGCTATGACCCTACAGTCATAATGACTGCAGGTATTAAAGCAGAGTTCTGAAAAATAATTATCTCTGGGGATGGTATCTGTGGACAATATGCACAGTGTAAAGTGAATGCAACATATACAGAAACTATACGATCAGAGAATGATCTGGAAATCTAGCAGCAAAAACTAACAAAGTATGAATTTGAGACTAACATTGTGTAATCTCTGCTGAAAAATCTGAAACACTAGCTCAGAAAGGGAGTAGTCTAAAGCAGTTTTTTGTTTAAAGTGGTCATTTATTTTGGATATCATTTAAGACTTAAAGACCTGAAAGTGCTTATGTGTAAATACATTTTAGTCTTTATAGTTGATTTTGTGAATGTGCCAGCTATATCAAATCATTTGACTGGCAAGAAACCTCGCATTGAGAAACAGTTCCCAGTCTAATCTAATGATTTACGTAACAGTATGAGGACATGTTGTACTGGCTTTGGCTGTTCAACAGGAGTTTATCATGAATAGACAGATCCTGCAGTACAGTCAACAGCATATGCTTCAAAGAAAGCTATAGTAGCTTTGTGAGGAAGAAATAGGAAAGAGACAGGCTGCAGTGAGAAAACAGGTATGATTCAAAAACAAATAGATCCTGCAGAGTAAGTCAATAGCCTGCTTGCTCTGCAGTGAAGCCAAACAAAATGTGTATTTGTATAGATCTACAAAACTTGAATAAGTTTATAGGTTCATAGGTAGGTACTAGGCGATTTGCCCGAAGGCATTTACAAGTCTTGCCAGAATGTGTTGGTTTTCGCCGCCCCCTTAGATTAGTTCCCTGTGCCTCTGTCCAGCAGAGCCATTGAAGTGATTCCTGGGGTAAACTTTCTGTTTCCCATCCACTCATCAAGGTTTCTCTTGAAGAAGGTTAGCGAGGAGCTCTGTCTAATGTAGATTGGAATCTTGTTCCAGAGCATGAGAAGTCTCTGGGACAGGAATCTATCCCTCCAGCATGTCCTGTTTATTGTTATGGTGAGGTTTAGATCCCTAGAGCATGAGGCTCAAGGGGATATGGTTTTCTTTAGGTGGAGCATGTCCATCAATTCTGGGTTGGACATTGCCTTGTATGTCAGGAGAGATTACCACTGAGTAGGCGGTATGCAACCGAGTACAGCTGGAGTTTCTTCAGTCGAGCTGCATACGGCATCTGTTTGAGGCCAGTGATCCTCTTGGTGAGGTACTTCTGTGGTCTTTCCAGCTATTTCAGGTGTCTTCTAAGATATATCCCAAATGGGGCATTGTACTCTATGATGGGTCTGATGAGTGATGTGTAGAGGGGCACAATGACCTCTTTTGATCTGGATGCAAACCCTTTTGTGATTAGGTTGACCACACAGAAGGATTTTTCTAACTACTTTGTTAATGTGATTATCAAAGGAGAGGTTACTATCTACTTGGGTCCCTAGATCCCTTATTATGTCTTCCATATTTAGGGGGCTACCAACTATGTGGTAGTTTGTGGGTACTTTGTTTTTTCCAAAGGGGATGACTATGCACTTTTTGGCATTTAGCTTGAGGCCATGGTTTTGACACCAGGTATCTGTCTCAGTGAGACCCTTTTGGAGGATGTCTGTGTCCACCAGGGAGTCAAGTATAGCCCCTAGTTTGCAGTCATCTGTGAACTTGGTCTGCCATAGTCCTTCTGTGCTTGCCTGTACCTCTGAGAAGTATATGCCAAACAGGAGGGGTCCTAGGACTGAGCCCTGGGAAACGCCACTTGTAACCGGTTTAGAGTCAGACCTGGCTCCCGCAACTCTTAACATGTGGGTTCTGTCCGTGAGGCAGTGGGCAACTCATCTTGTGATGTAGGGGTTTATGTTCAGGCTGGTGAGCTTGTCTATAATACCTGAATGGGGAATGGTGTTGAAGGCCTTTGCAAGGTCTAGGTAGGCTGTGTGGACCACTTTTCCCTCATCTATAGCCTTGGTAACTGTCTCAAAGAAATCCACCAGGTTTAAGAGGCTTGATCTGCCCTTAACACAGCCGAACTGGGTAGGGTCCAGTGTTTGAAGGTTCCCAATGTCTCTGTTTATGAGATCCATGATGATGTACTCCATAGCCTTGCAGACCAAGCTAGTCAGGCTTATAGGGTGACAGTTCCCGGGGTCTGTTGTGGCTCCACCTTTGTGGAGCAGAATAACTGTTGCTGTGCGCCAGACTATGGGCATGTAGCCTGTGGAGAGGCTGAGTTTGAACAGTGTGTTTAGGTGAGGGGTTAGTTCATCTTTGAGCTCAAGTAAGATGCAGCCTGGGACACCGTCCGGTCCCATTGATGCTGTGTTTTTGGCTTTGGAGAGGGCTGTTTTAACCTGAGTGTCTGTGATTTCAGGGACACTACATTCTTCTGGTATGGTTATGGGCCCTTTTGGGGGTGAGAAGAGTGTGAAGTTTGCACTGAACCTGTCTGCCAGGATGTTGGCAATATCAGTCGGTTCAGTGTATTTTGTGCCATTCTGCACTAACTCCAAGCAGATTTGAGAATTTCCACTTAGATTCTTGACATAGCTAAAGAATGCCTTGTGGTTATCTTTGGAGTCCTTGGCAATTTTTCTTTTGAAGCTAGCCTTGGATGATTTTATGAGGGATCGTAGTTACTTGCTGATACTGATCAGGGATGTCTTCCCTTTTTGGGACTTTACTCTTTTCTGTACTAGTTTCCTCCTTCTATGGCATGGGTCCACCAGACTGTTTTCCTTTTCTTGGAGGAATGAGTCTTGGTTTTGCTTGGGATGGCACGATCCATGCATTTTTGTTGGTGCCTGTAGAGTGCATTAGTAAAGGATTTTGCAGCTTGGATAGCATTATTCTTTGGCATGTGGGCTTTGAAACTTTCCACCTGGGTCTTAAGTAACATGAAGTTTGCTTTTGAAAAGTTTATCACGGTGGTTTCTTTGACCAGGGGTGGAGGTAGAATGTGGATATCCAGAGTGATTAGTTTATGGTCAGATCAAAACCAGCAAGGGGTTGACGTCCGGTGTGGAACACCAGTCACCCATGTTGGTGATGACCAGGTCCAATATGTTGTCACCTCTGGTGGGGGTGTTGACCAGTTGATCCAGGGTGTTTGAGTTTATAAACTCTAGGAAATGTTGGGCAAGGGAGTTAGTACTTGAGTAGTTCTCCCAGTTAATGTTTGGGTAATTGAAATCACCCAATATCAGCGTGTTTGTTAGGACCTTTATGTTTCCCAGTGTTTTTCAGAAATGTGGAATGGGGGTCCTGGGACATGCTGGGTGATCTGTAGCAAGCTACAATTTGAATTTCAGTTTTGTCCATTGCACATGGATGATCTCTGAAGCATCATGCTGTGCCACTAACCTGGAGTTGTGGGTATCCTTGATGAATATGGATACACCCTCACCTTTTGTATTTCGGCCCGGGTTTTGTGGCCAAAATGTATGGTATAAGTTGTAGCCTGGTAGTGCAGGGATGCTCTCTAGATCCTTAAACCAGGTTTCTGCTACTGCACATATATTGATTTTCTCCATACTGAGGAGTGCCTCGAGTGCGTGCATTTTGAGGTTTAGACTTCTGGCATTGAGTAGCATTACCCTCAGTTTTTTTGGTTACTTGTGCTATTTATGGCATTGGGTTTGCACTTCATACAACTTACGAATTAGTATCTGGGCTACCAGTGGCAAAATATTTTTCTGTGCTTAATGAAGATCATAGATTTGGGGAAGTTAAATTTGGCACAGAAAATTCCTAGCTCTATGCATTTGATTCACCTGTGGCAAGGTGTGAAGTTTTAAGTCTTCCATTTAGTATCCAATTAGCATTTAATGTGTTTCAAAAAGATGTCACAAGGGTAATTGAAAGGCATAATAGTGTTGTCAACATAACTAATGCTATTTTGGTGTAGGGGCAAACCAAGGAACATGATGTGAGACTGAGTAACTGAAAATGTTCAGATGGAATAATCTCAGGCTGAAAAAGAATAAGAATAACATCATCATTACAACACTTCGCTATAAACTCTTTATCAGCAGAAGGCTTAAAACAAGATAATCATAGTGTAAATGGTTCAAGGACTAGTAAGTTATGAAAAGAATTCAAGGAATGATTCAGTATTTCTACGTTTATTCCATACTTGTCAATGAGGTTTCCATTACAAAAAATAATGCACCATATGGGATGGCACTGGAGTAAAGAGCAATAAAAGGTCTTTAAAGGGTTTAAACAGCCAGTAACTGATGCACCTACATTGAAGTTCTTTAATATCAATAAGTCAGTCATATTACAAGTAGATGCCAGTCAGAATGGTATTAGCATATATTGTTACAGAGTAGATTTAGAGGTTCTTCAACAAGACTATTACTGTGACTGCAGAAGTATGACCTAACTAGAATATGTAAGTAATGTAGCACTGCATATAGCAATAATGCTGAATCATTTTCTACTAGCGCTACTAGAAGATTTGCTTGAATAGGAGATGAAGTTGGAGACTAAAAAGAAATTAAGCTCCCAAAAGTATTTTAAGAGAAATTTATATATGAGAATTTTTCTAGATGTCAGTATTAAAGGCTAGCAAGAGCAAAATTATTCTATAATAGAAGAAATGCAATACATTTTAAGAAGGAAAAAAATTATAAGTAAGGTCTGGCAAGAATATGAGTCACATTTAAGAAACATGAAATATAAGGAAAACAAAAACATGTAATGCATTATACTGCCCAAACAAATCAATGTTACTTGAACAAAACTAAGAGGCCATTGTGTATATAGTGTGTGACACAATAATTTGGGAGAAGAGATGAGTTGTTTCATAGGATTTGGAAGACCTTCTTCTTTCGGCTGCTCCCAATAGGGGTCACCACAGCTGATAACTGTTTCCATTTCTTCCTGTCCTCTGCATCTTGCTCTGTCACACCAACCACCTGCATGTCCTCTCTCACCACATCCATAAACCTTATCTTAGGCCTTTCTCTTTTTCTGTTACCTGGCAGCTTCATCCTTACCATCTTTTTCCCAATATACTCTGCATCCCTTCTCAGCACATGTCCAAACCAACGTAATCTTGCCTCTCTGGCTTTGTCTCCAAACCTTCCAACCTGGGCTGACCCTCTAATATACCTATTCCTAATCCTGTCCATCCTAGTCTCACTCAGTGCAAACCTTAACATCTTCAACTCTGCCACGTCAAGCTCTGACTCCTGCCTTTTTGTCAATGCCACTGTCTCCAACACAGATAACAGCTGATCTCACTACCCTCTTGTAGACCTACACTTTCACTCTTACTGGTACTCGTCTGTCACAAACCACTCCTGATACTCTTCTCCACCCACTCCATCCTGCCTGTACTCTCTTCTTCATCACTCTTCCACACTCACCATTACTCTGAACTGTTGATCCCAAGTATTTAAACTCATCCACCTTTGCCACCTCTACTCCCTGCATCTTCACCATTCTTCTATCCTCCCTCTCATTCACACACATATATTCTGTCTTAGTCCTGCTGACCCTTATTCCTCTTCTCTCTAGAGCATATCTCCACCTCTCCAGGGTCTCCTCCACCTGTTCCCTACTCTCACTACAGATCACAATGTCATCTGCAAACATCATAGTCCACAGGGACTCCTGTCTGATCTCGTCTGTCAACCTGTCCATCACCATTGCAAATAAGAAAGGGCTCAGAGCTGATCCTTGATGTACTCCCACCTCCACCTTAAACGCATCCGTCACTCCCACCGCAGACCTCACCACTGTCACACTACCCTCGTACATATCCTGCACCACTCTTACATACTTCTCTGACACTCCCGACTTCCTCATACAATACCACAACTCCTCTCTAGGCACCCTGTCATATGCTTTCTCTAAGTCCACAAAGACAAAATGCAACTCTTTCTGACCTTCTCTATACTTCTCCATCAACACTCTCAGAGCAAACATCGCATCTGTAGTGCTCTTTCCTGGCATGAAACCATACTGCTGATCACTAATCATCACATCCCTTCTTAACCTAGCTTCCACTACTCTTTCCCATAACTTCATGCTGTGACTGATCAGTTTAATCCCTCTGTAGTTACTACAGCTCTGCACATCACCTTTATTCTTAAAAATTGGTACCAAAACACTTTTTCTCCATTCCTCAGGCATCCTCTCACTTTCCAAGATTTCATTAAACAATCTAGTTAAAAACTCCACTGCCATTTTACCTAAACACCTCCATGCTTCCACAGGTATGTCATCTGGACCAACAGCCTTTCCATTCTTCATCCTCTTCATAGCTATCCTTACTTCCTCCTTGCTAATCCACTGCACTTCATGATTCACTATCCGCTCATCATCCAACCTTCTCTCCCTCTCATTCTCTAAAAATGAAACAGATTTGTTTTAGTTTAGAGATTGCATTTGTAACTGTGTCCTCAGTATTTAAAGGCTGTGAAGCAATAGGAAACAACAAGTGTTGGCACTAGCTATGGAGCTAAAGTTTTGTTCTCTGGATATTTAATGTCTGATGCACTTTTCTCTGACTATAGCCCATAATACAGAAATAATGAATTCAAGAAACTGTCAGACCAGTTTTTATTGTAATAAATTATAAAAAAAATCCACTTGCTTGGTGTATCATGTTATGGTCAAAAATAATTTCATGTATCATGTTATGGTCAAAAATAATTTCATGTAACACAGTTTAGCAGAGTATAATAATCTCCTTTATTGTAACAGAACACATGTATGTGGGAGACTAAGCAGTCATGGTCTTGTCTTCTCAGACAAAGTCCCTGTAATCATTTTTAAGCTGTAAAAGCTTAAGACTAAACGTTTTGTTATCTATCACACTATAGCCATTAACTAAGTAAAACTAAGTACCTCTGTGCTATTTCGCTAAATAAAGAGTCTGCAGACCCTTCATCTGTGCCTTTTCTTATTAGGTACAAACTCTGATCTTCCACATTGGAAATATCTTAACACAGACTTAAGTTGTCAGGATCTATCTTGAAACAATGTGGATTTTACTTCTAAGGAAATAATGTTATATAAAACACTAAATATTTTCCTTTCTCAGACTTCACTGTTCTCAATTCATTTCAGACGGACATAGAGCACTACAAACCTATGAGAGATGACAAAAATGACATGATTAAATGACACATTGAGGGGGATGGTCTTTTCTTCTTTTTTGGTGACTTCTATTCATTAAATTCTTCATTGATACATATATGGTTCATTAGTGACACCCGGTATTACTGGTCATGCGATTGTACGGTATGAATATAAGCACGCCATATCTTTGTGAAGTCTCATGTCTCCTCTGAAATCTAGACAACTGGGGGTGATAGCATTTGTTGTTGGTTTGTTGGTCTTACTGCATGCCATTTGTAAATTAGACACAAGTCATGTATGTCTGCTCCTAGTGATATCAACAAAACACTGACTTCCTAAGGTGGATTTCATTCTCTTATACCTCAAGTGCCACAGCACCGTCCTAAAAACAGGGCCTTCAAACTGCCATGAACTTTCACATTTGACAAAGGCTAATGATAACCTTTTCTGAATACAGTTCAAAATGTGCTTTATAAATTGTGACATGCCTATTAGCATTTCTCTCCAAGCATTATCTAATTCACACCACATAAATAATATTGTTATTGCTAGGGTGCAAAACAAACTTCTTAAGACAAGAGAGGAAGGAAAATGGTGAAGTTCTACTTATGACCTGCCTTCAAAATTATTTTACATTGTGAACTACATAATAAACACGATGTTGACTGCTTGGTAGTTGGTGTCATGTTTAGTTGGTTTTGAGACTTTTCTTTTTTTTTGCAAGAAAATCAATATGTGTGGTACATGAGAATTTCTGAGCATCTTTAAAATTTCTTATGTTTGTTCTGACTGTTCAGTCTTGCCTACCATTAATGCCTTTCCTACCTTTTAGATTAATTTATAAATTACCATAGCTTGGATTTTTCATGCTATGAAAATTGTAGCTAATTGTGTTTGTCTTATATGCTCATAACTACAAATGGCAACGATCTGTTTAACAGCTGCCTGACCAATTTTCAGGTCCAGGTGTTTTTCAGTAAGCTGAGAATGAACTACAATACATAGTGGTTCTGTTTGTTCATTGGATGGTTGCTACCTCATCATAATGGACAACATCTTGGCTTTGGTATTAACAGACATGAATGTATCTTCCAGAGTGAAAAAAGTGCAAATCTGCACACTCTCCTGCTCAGTGTCTAATACATATATATATATATATATATATATATATATATATATATATATATATATATATAGGTCTACCTGACAACGTCGACAAGCCACAACATCGACAACCAGTTTACCGACACCACATAACCGACAGTACACAAGATCGACAAGCCACAACATCGACAACCATTTTACCGACAGCACATCAAAACAAATCCCCTGTCCAAAAAGCACACACACAACACAAGCACACCAAAATCCTTACAAACCCACACTAAACCTCACATACACAACTATCTACAACCTTAACCCAAACCCTAACCCTAAGGTCCGTCACTATCACACACTTACCTAACCCGCGCCCTAACCCTAACTCACTTAACCCACCCTAACCCAAAGACTATCACTACCGCACACTTACCTAACCCGCCTAACCCTAACTCACTTAACCCGCCCCTAACCCAAAGACTATCACTACCGCACACTTACCTAACCCGCCTAACCCTAACACACTTAACCCGCCCTAACCCAAAGACTATCACTACCGCACACTTACCTAACCCGCGCCCTAACCCTAACTCACTTAACCCACCCCTATCCCTACAGACCGTCAATATCGCACACTTACCTTACTCGCACCCTAACGTCCGTCACTACCGCATACTTACACAGCCTTTTCCCATGTCGGTGTTCTCAGCGTCGGTGTTTTCATCCGTCGGTCTTCTCAATTGTCGATCTTCTGGCGTCGGTGTTCTCGTTGTCGGCGTTCTCAGCTGTCGACGTTCTCAGGTAGACCCATATATATATATATATATATATATATATATATATAAAGTTAAAGAGCAAGTAGTGAAAACACAAACTTGTAAAAGAAAAAAGCACCACTGAACCAAGCACAAATAAATCCAGGTCCTGGAAGATTTAAAGGCTTTAATTCCAAAGCTCCAAGATAAAATGTAACAAGCCAACACTCCAAACAGATGCTGATAATCCAATAACGTTTACACAGGAACGTTCCAACTTCATCAGTAAAACTCTCCATATTGTGAAACAAATGCTTAAATACAACATTTGAAAACACACTGTTTCTTGAAAGGTAATTAGTCAATTTGAGTGTAAAGAGCATAAAATGAACAATGAAGTAAAACATATATTGTAGAATTTCAAACAATTATTTAAAATTCAACCTAACTCCACAAAATACTTTAATTATATTCAATAAATATTTAAAACTTTTAAAAACATTGTAATGAATCTTATAGAAGCTGAAAGCTTCTTTGTAACAAGAAACAAAACTCCATCTAGTGGCTAAAATTGAAACTACATCTGAATACTATAAACATATATCAAAGAATTAAAATACAAATGAATATATAGGAACTGAATTGCTTTAAAATGTTAAAATTATAACTCTCAGCTTTAATACTGGAGCTATGGATACCATGTCATTAAGTCCAAAGTTTATCCAAAGCAATTGCCAGTACAATTCTTTATATTCAATAAGAGAATAAAAACTGATATCCTGGGGTCTCACATTGTATTGAATGCTTACTAAGTGCATTTTCATTTTCACCCTAACATCATATAAATGATATTCTTTGTCTAAGCCTTCTTTCACTCTTACCAACATAGAAAGAGGAACACTTTTACAAATAGCTATATAAATGATGCCATAGGTGTCTTTAGATGCAAAGTCATATTTCTTGCTTGTAAATACATGGTATTTCCACATATTAAATGTGTACAATAATTACATTTTCCACATTTAAATAATCCTTTCTTTTGTTTACTACTTTTGTCATTCAGACTTCCTTCCAAAATGTTTTAATATTTCTGCCTTTACGATAAATGTAAGTTAATTCTTTATCAAATATATGTTCTAAATCTGAGAACTTGGAAAACTATTCCATTCCTAGAAAAATGTTCCTAACCAACACGGATTGTTCTCATCCACCTGTTGCTGTTTCTGCTGTTGAATTGGGACCAAACAAGCATCCTTGCCCAATATAGGGCAAAGGAATCTAGTCTTTTCTTTTACTTCATCAAGTACTTTATTAAATAAATCTAAAGGATAACCTCTCACTAGTTGCCCTTTTAAAACTCCCTTCTTCTGATGTGGAGGGTGGCAACTAGTGTAGTTCTATAAATACTTGATGTAAACTCTCCTTTACTTTTTCCAATACAAACGTCTAAGTATCTTAATTCTTGATAGTTGAAGTTACTAGTAAACTTCAAAAACTTGAAGTATTGAACTGTTCATTGCCTTCCAGAAAAACATAAATCATCCAAAACCTTGTATATAACACACATTCATTTAATAACGGAGAATTAAGAAGAAATTTTTCCTCCCAAAATGCCATAACTATATTTTTCTTGTTTGAAATATTCTCCTGGAAGTAGATAAAATTGTTTTTAATACTACTTCCATCAATGTCAAAGTATTTCTAAAATCAATGTGTGTCATCTTTTACTTTCAACCAATTTTCTTGAACCAAAGTAACCCCAAATCATGGGGTATACAACCAAACAAGTCAATTACATCCATAGTGCCAAAAGATATGTCTTCAGTATATAAAAGCGGCAATTTTTCTCAAAAGATCCCACGAATCTTTTAGAATATTGTCACGCCTTCTAAAACATTTTTAATCTTATGGTCAACAAACTTAGCTAAGGGGCTGTTATTGAGCCCTCAGCTGACACTATGGGTCTGAGGTGGATCAAGACTATTCTTATGCACTTGGGGATTCCAAAATGCAAGGAATTTTGGGTTTCTCCACTACCAAATATTTGTATGTTTTATGGTCAATAGACCTTCCATTAACATATCCTGTAGTAGCAACTGAATTTTTCTGTATGCTATATTTACTTCATTGATGGATACCCTAGACTATTTGTCTGCGTCATTTAATAAATCCATCATCTTTCCTTCATATTGATTGTCTCCATAACCACCGCCACCCCTTATCAGGCTTCATTTATTCTTTTCATCTTGTGTCAAATTGGAATAAGAATGTCTTGTTGTTAACTGAGTTCTAATTTCGTTTTCCACCTTTAATTCAAAATTTTTTAATTGGTGTATAGGTGGGTTAAATGTACTTTTTCGTTGTAATAAATGGGAATTTTTATCTAAAGATCCACCCTTGAAAAAAAGCTCTAAATTCTTTTTCCGAATGAACAACTTGATATCTACCAACAATTTAAAAATGTCAATTTTCTGTGTAGGAATAAAGGTGAACCCTTTCGAGAACAAATCAAACCAAGACTTGTCTATTTGTACAAGACCAGATACTAGAGTCTGATCAATACCCCCCCCTTAGAAGGTCAGAGAGGTTAATGAATCAAGGTAAAGTATTTTACAATTCAAAAAACTACAGGGGAAGGGGGAGGGGGAGACCATTTCAGAGGAACCAACAGTTTTGGAACTAACCAAAGGTATCACTAACAACAAGTACACTTGGAGTTATGATGGATTCAACATCTTTAATTATTCAAATGTACAAATAGACAAGTCTTGGTTTGATTTGTTCTCGAAAGGGTTCACCTTTATTCCTACACAGAAAATTGACATTTTTAAATTGTTGGTAGATATCAAGTTGTTCATTCGGAAAAAGAATTTAGAGCTTTTTTTCAAGGGTGGATCTTTAGATAAAAATTTATTACAACTAAAAGTACATTTAACATTAAAAATTTTGAATTAAAGGTGGAAACGAAATTAGAACTCAGTTAACAACAAGACATTCTTATTCCAATTTGACACAAGATGAAAAGAATACCTTAAGAGTTATTAGTAATAATCCTGGCCTACGGGTAATGAAGCCTGATAAGGGGTGGTGGTTATGGAGACAATCCAATATGAAGGAAAGATGATGGATTTATTAAATGACTCAGACAAATATTCTAGGGTATCCATCAATGAAGTAAATATAGCATACAGAAAAATTCAGTTGCTACTACAGGATATGTTAATGGAAGGGTCTATTGACCATAAAACATACAAATATTTGGTAGTGGAGAAACCCAAAATTCCTTGCATTTTGGAATCCCCAAAGTGCATAAGAATAGTCTTGATCCACCCCTCAGACCCATAGTGTCAGCTGAGGGCTCAATAACAGCCCCTTTAGCTAAGTTTGTTGACCATAAGATTAAAATGTTTTAGAAGGTCGTGACAATATTCTAAAAGATTGGGATCTTTTGAGAAAACTGAAGACATATCTTTTGGCACTATGGATGTAATTGACTTGTTTGGTTGTATACCCCATGATTTGGGGTTACTTTGGTTCAAGAAAATTGGTTGAAAGTAAAAAGATGACACACATTGATTTTAGAAATACTTTGACATTGATGGAAGTAGTATTAAAACAATTTTATCTACTTCCAGGAGAATATTTCAATGCATACCAATATAGTTATGGCATTTTGGGAGGAAAAATTTCTTCTTAATTCTCCGTTATTAAATGAATGTGTGTTATATACAAGGTTTTGGATGATTTATGTTTTTCTGGAAGGGGAACAATGAACAGTTCAACACCCTCTTAACCTACGCCAACAATACTTCAAGTTTTTGAAGTTTACTAGTAACTTCAACTATCAAGAATTAAGATACTTAGACGCTTGTATTGGAAAAGTAAAGGAGAGTTTACATCAAGTATTTATAGAAAGGAAACCTTCTCCACACTAGTTGCCACCCTCCACATCAGAAGAAGGGAGTTTTAAAAGGGCAACTAGTGAGATTGAGTAGAATGAACAATAAAGTATTTTTGGAAGAAACTGAATATTTGTTTACTAGGAGAGGTTATCCTTTAGATTTATTTAATAAAGTACTTGATGAAGTAAAAAAGAAAAGACTAGATTCCTTTGCCCCTATATTGGGCAAGGATGCTTGTTTGGTCCCAATTCAACAGCAGAAACAGCAACAGGTGGATGAGACGACAGGTTTTATTTCTACCTTCTGTGAACAATCCGTGTTGGTTAGGAACATTTTTTCTAGGGAATGGAATAGTTTTTCCAAGTTCTCAGATTTAGAACATATATTTGATAAAGAATTAACTTATATTTATCGGCAGAAATATTAAAAACATTTTGGAAGGAAGTCTGAATGCCTTTTCTATTAACAAAAGTAGTAAACAAAAGAAAGGATTATTTAAATGTGGAAAATGTAATTATTGTACACATTTAATATGTGGAAATACCATGTATTTACAAGCAAGAAATATGACTTTGCATCTAAATTCTTTTGCCAATTGTGACACCTATGGCATCATTTATATAGCTATTTGTAAAAAGTGTTCCTCTTTCTATGTTGGTAAGAGTGAAAGAAGGCTTAGACAAAGAATATACGAGCATTTATATGATGTTAGGGTGAAAATGAAAAAATTAGTGTTTAGTAAGCATTCAATACAATGTGAGACCCCAGGATATCAGTTTTTATTCTAGAGGTTGTTCCCACTAATCCTAGGGGTGGTATGTGGAAGCACTTATTGAATATAAAGAATTGTACTGGCAATTGCTTTAGAAACTTTGGACTTAATGACATGGTATCCATAGCTCCAGTATTAAAGCTGAGAGCAGCAAAGTTATAATTTTAACATTTTTAAAGCAATTCAGTTCCTATATATTCATTTGTATTTTAATTCTTTGATATATGTTTATAGTATTCAGATGTAGTTTCAATTTTAGCCACTAGATGGAGTTTTGTTTGTTACAAAGAAGCTTTCAGATTCTATAAGATACATTACAATGTATTTTAAAAGTTTTAAATATTTATTGAATATAATTAAAGTATTTTGTGGAGTTAGGTTGAATTTTAAATAATTGTTTGAAATTCTACAATATATATGTTTTACTTCATTGTTCATTTTATGCTCTTTTACACTCAAATTGACTAATTACCTTTCAAGAAACAGTGTGTTACATGATTGGTCTTGGGCTATGACACATTTCAAATGTTGTATTTAAGCATTTGTTTCACAATATGGAGAGTTTTACTGATGAAGTTGGTGACTAAAACGTTCCTGTGTAAACGTTATTGGATTATCAGCATCTGTTTGGAGTGTTGGCTTGTTACATTTTATCTTGGAGCTTTGGAATTAAAGCCTTTAAATCTTCCAGGACCTGGATTTATTTGTGCTTGGTTCAGTGGTGCTTTTACAAGTTTGTGTTTTCACTACTTGCTCTTTAACTTTTATCAGTTGCAGATCTTGGTCCTAGGGGTTCAGAGACAGGAGAACTGGTAAGTTGATTGGTCAACTAACGCAATTGATTGGCTTATTGACGCCTCTCAGTCAATCGTTTGTTACGCTTGCTTCTTCCATGAAAATACCAGGGAATCAGGAAGCAATACCTGTTCGTTCTACTAATAAGGAGATTGTTTTAAACAATTCAAACACTGAGGTTTGTTTTGCTGAAGAGAGCCAGCTTTGACAATAGTTTGGAGGGCTTTCCTCATATAACAGTGGATAATACTGGTGCCAACAACGCTGATGCTGTGGCAGTTAGACCTAAAAGTCAAAGAAGACAGCACCAAGGTGCTGGGGACAAACAAACCAAGGTTGCAGGTACACAAAACTGTTTTCTGACTGTTTAAAACCAAATATGACTTTAATTCTGAGAATGTCTCAGTTAAACATAGTGTTTCATTTTTTACCTTACTAAATGATTTTGAATATTATTTGGTCAAATACAAGACTTTGGACATTGACAATGACTATCTTAAACATTGTATTTCCCTCAATATTGTTCCTAAAGGTTTGAGGGTTTGTAAATACCCTAACAATGTTTTGGATGGAACAGAATTTAGTAAAGAACTGGTTACTATTTACAATTGTGGGTTCAACATTATGAAGGCTATTATTAGGAACAATGAGAGGTTAATGGAAAAGTTACAGTTGGATATTGACAATATTAACAAAGCACTTCTGAGTGACTTGCTATATACAGTAGAAGAAAATAAATTAAAATATCAGAATGTATTTAAAAGTGTGGATGAAAATGTAAAGATGTTCAAAGTAGAAAGATTGGTAAAATTAAAAGGGACCAGGAAGAGTATAAGAATAATACACAATACCCAAAACCAAAAACTACATTTAGAAACAGTTATGGTAATTGGGGTAGACAAGACACATGTGACTATGGTTGGGGAGAATGTGAAAATGGGAAGTACAAGACCAGATACTAGAGTCTGATCAATACCCCCTTAGAAGGTCAGAGAGGTTAATGAATCAAGGTAAAGTATTTTACAATTCAAAAACTACAGGGGAGGGGGAGACCATTTCAGAGGAACCAACAGTTTTGGAACTAACCAAAGGTATCACTAACAACAAGTACACTTGGAGTTATGATGGATTCAACATCTTTAATTATTCAAATGTACAAATAGACAAGTCTTGGTTTGATTTGTTCTCGAAAGGGTTCACCTTTATTCCTACACAGAAAATTGACATTTTAAATTGTTGGTAGATATCAAGTTGTTCATTCGGAAAAAGAATTTAGAGCTTTTTTCAAGGGTGGATCTTTAGATAAAAATTTATTACAACGAAAAGTACATTTAACCCACCTATACACCCCAATTAAAAAATTTTGAATTAAAGGTGGAAAGAACTCAGTTAACAACAAGACATTCTTATTCCAATTTGACACAAGATGAAAAGAATACCTTAAGAGTTATTAGTAATAATCCTGGCTCACGGGTAATGAAGCCTGATAAGGTGGTGGTTATGGAGACAATCCAATATGAAGGAAAGATGATGGATTTATTAAATGACTCAGACAAATATTCTAGGGTATCCATCAATGAAGTAAATATAGCATACAGAAAAATTCAGTTGCTACTACAGGATATGTTAATGGAAGGGTCTATTGACCATAAAACATACAAATATTTGGTAGTGGAGAAACCCAAAATTCCTTGCATTTTGGAATCCCCAAAGTGCATAAGAATAGTCTTGATCCACCCCTCAGACCCATAGTGTCAGCTGAGGGCTCAATAACAGCCCCTTTAGCTAAGTTTGTTGACCATAAGATTAAAAATGTTTTAGAAGGTCGTGACAATATTCTAAAAGATCTGTGGGATCTTTTGAGAAAAATTTTTATATACTGAAGACATATCTTTGGCACTATGGATGTAATTGACTTGTTTGGTTGTATACCCCATGATTTGGGGTTACTTTGGTTCGAAGAAAAATTGGTTGAAAGTAAAAAGATGACACACATTGATTTTAGAAATATTTTGACATTGATGGAAGTAGTATTAAAAACAATTTTATCTACTTCCAGGAGAATATTTCAAACAAGAAAAAGTTGTAATGGGGCACATTGTGCCAATATAGTTATGGCATTTTGGGAGGAAAAATTTCTTCTTAATTCTCCGTTATTAAATGAATGTGTGTTATATACAAGGTTTTGGATGATTTATGTTTTTCTGGAAGGGGAACAATGAACAGTTCAACACCCTCTTAACCTACGCCAACAATACTTCAAGTTTTTGAAGTTTACTAGTAACTTCAACTATCAAGAATTAAGATACTTAGACGTTTGTATTGGAAAAGTAAAGGAGAGTTTACATCAAGTATTTATAGAAAGGAAACCTTCTCCAATTCCTACTTGCACTACACTAGTTGCCACCCTCCACATCAGAAGAAGGGAGTTTTAAAAGGGCAACTAGTGAGATTGAGTAGAATGACTTCCGACAATAAAGTATTTTTGGAAGAAACTGAATTTTACGGAATTTGTTTACTAGGAGAGGTTATCCTTTAGATTTATTTAATAAAGTACTTGATGAAGTAAAAAGAAAAGACTAGATTCCTTTGCCCTATATTGGGCAAGGATGCTTGTTTGGTCCCAATTCAACAGCAGAAACAGCAACAGGTGGATGAGACGACAGGTTTTATTTCTACCTTCTGTGAACAATCCGTGTTGGTTAGGAACATTTTTTCTAGGGAATGGAATAGTTTTTCCAAGTTCTCAGATTTAGAACATATATTTGATAAAGAATTAACTTATATTTATCGTAAAGGCAGAAATATTAAAAACATTTTGGAAGGAAGTCTGAATGCCTTTTCTATTAACAAAAGTAGTAAACAAAAGAAAGGATTATTTAAATGTGGAAAATGTAATTATTGTACACATTTAATATGTGGAAATACCATGTATTTACAAGCAAGAAATATGACTTTGCATCTAAATTCTTTTGCCAATTGTGACACCTATGGCATCATTTATATAGCTATTTGTAAAAAGTGTTCCTATGTTGGTAAGAGTGAAAGAAGGCTTAGACAAAGAATACATTTATATGATGTTAGGTGAAAAATGAAAAATGCACTTAGTAAGCATTCAATACAATGTGAGACCCCAGGATATCAGTTTTTATTCTAGAGGTTGTTCCCACTAATCCTAGGGGTGTATGTGGGAAGCACTTATTGAATATAAAGAATTGTACTGGCAATTGCTTTTGGATGCGAATAGAAACTTTGGACTTAATGACATGGTATCCATAGCTCCAGTATTAAAGCTGAGAGCAGCAAAGTTATAATTTTAACATTTTTAAAGCAATTCAGTTCCTATATATTCATTTGTATTTTAATTCTTTGATATATGTTTATAGTATTCAGATGTAGTTTCAATTTTAGCCACTAGATGGAGTTTTGTTTCTTGTTACAAAGAAGCTTTCAGCTTCTATAAGATTCATTACAATGTTTTTTAAAAGTTTTAAATATTTATTGAATATAATTAAAGTATTTTGTGGAGTTAGGTTGAATTTTAAATAATTGTTTGAAATTCTACAATATATATGTTTTACTTCATTGTTCATTTTATGCTCTTTTACACTCAAATTGACTAATTACCTTTCAAGAAACAGTGTGTTACATGATTGGTCTATTGGGCTATGACACATTTCAAATGTTGTATTTAAGCATTTGTTTCACAATATGGAGAGTTTTACTGATGAAGTTGGTGACGAAAACGTTCCTGTGTAAACGTTATTGGATTATCAGCATCTGTTTGGAGTGTTGGCTTGTTACATTTTATCTTGGAGCTTTGGAATTAAAGCCTTTAAATCTTCCAGGACCTGGATTTATTTGTGCTTGGTTCAGTGGTGCTTTTTACAAATATATATATATATGTATATATGTATATATATATATATATATATATCTATATATACATATATATATATATATATATAGATCTACTTCATATGGTCGACATTTCAGAATGTTGACATTCATATGGCCGAGACCATATGATCGACATTCGAAATGTCAACCATACAATAAAAATAAAAAACACAAAAAAACTCACCTTCATGCTGCTAGCAGGGAGGCTATGCCACACCCCGGAACTTTAATATACCAACTCCGAGATCGCACTACAGTGTGGAAGATGAAAATCTTTCCATTCTGCACTGTATGGAGATGTCTGTTCCGCATGATCGACATTTCGAATGTCGATCATATGGTCTCGGCCATATGAATGTCGACATTCTGAAATGTTGACCATGTGAAGGGAACCCATATATATATATATATATATATATATATATATATATATATATATATATATATATGTATATGAATATACATATATATATATATATATATATATATATATATATATATATATATATATATATATACATATTGAATGAAGTTGTTTCAACACTGCTACCCAATTTAAAAGCATTTTTTCAGTTGTAAGGGCTACATAACTAGTGTGCACTTTTTTGTAATTGTTGTGCATGGACAGCCGCGGTGGTACAGCAGTTGCATTGTTAACCGTGGTGGTACAGCGGTTGCATTGTTGCCACACAGCAAAAGGTTCTCCCGTTCGATTCTCAGCTAGTGTGCGGGGAGTGCCTTCTGTGTGGAGTCTGCATGTCCTCCCCATGGTCGAGTGGCCTCCGAAAGACATGCGTAAATGGGTGTGCCTTCGCTGAAGGTTGGGTGTCGGGCTGGCAACTGGGCACCATAAAAATCTATTGCCAATCATTAGCGGACCAGAGTTCCGCTGTGGTGACCTCTTACTGGGAAAAGCCGAAAAGACAAACAAACAAAGTAGTCTATATTGCTGTGCATTTTGTACTTTGGTTTCTCAAGGGGGTATTAACCATAGTTGGAAAATATCACAACCCACCATTAGGTGGTACTAAGAAACAGGGTGAAATCATTTATAGGTGAAGATCAAGAATTTCCAGCTGGTAACTGTTTTTTCTTCTGCAACGTATTCTTATTTTTTTTTAAAAAGACAAGAATGTGAAGGATTCTTTGGGATATTAACATTTTCTTCAGCAGCCCTTATCATTATCTATAGCTGGTTTACTACAAAATGACTTATATTCTGTGTACCACTTCATGTAATCATTTTAAAGGTTCTGTTTATACGTTGGTTAAGGTTGTGAGCTCTAGTTCCTATGGTACAAAGTTTGATTCCCTCAGTCCTCATTGCATACTGTGTGACCCTAAAAAGTCACTTAACCCACCACTTCTTTTAGGTCACCCCTGAAAATGGACTGTGTGTCCAGTGGGCCCACCTGGTTAACAAACAGAATTATTAACATTCTTCAATGTATTTTCCTTGTCTATGTGGTTGTGTAAGGGCTACAGTCTGGTAGAGCAGTTACCACATTTGATAATAAATGTCATCTCTGCCTCACCTCGTGAAATAGAGTGTTCTTGTTTTTTTCACTTATTATTTAAAATAAACACATGTTATACATAAGAAAACATCCTTGCCTTTGTCTTTATTTTAACTTCACTCTTTGTGTACTATATGACATGGGATGGTGTTGGTTCTACCATGCATAGAGTGCAAGGATTATCATACAGACCCAGAAAGAAGTAATACAGCAGTCAGTGTTAAACCTTGGGAATAATTTCCAGCAAAATTCAGGAGAGCATGATGCAGAGTTTTGCTGGAGAAAATAATAAAACTGGAACAAACTGAAGTGAATATGCAAATCTGTTGTCTTATGTGGATGCAGTGTCTGTAGGCTATGTGCTGGTAAAAATAAAAGTGCAGAAGGAGAGTCAGAGCACAGACATGAAAGGTAGGCATGTAAATTGTGAGGTCCCTCAAATGTGCATTGACTGCTAATAATTTCCACTCTGCTCCTTCTTAAAGTCAAATATATCTCCTAATACTTACACAACTTTATTTCTTAATTCATTCTGATGCTGGACAACCAAATATAAGAAGGTTAAGAATATGCCAATGTCTCCAGAAACAGAAGAAATTTTTATATCAAAACAATTTAAATTATCTCACAAGGCAACTACTGAGTACAAAATGTGAGTTACACACATACCTCTTAATGCTCTGTACTCCTGGTTCTTGTTGATGAGAAGGTAGCGTGGACTCTCAGGACAGAAAGGGAGTGAGGTATACTGAATGACAGCCGGCACCACAGACAAGGACAGCATTAGTGGCCAGTGTTTGGGAGTACCCAGCATTTCCTCGAGACTCATAACCTATGAAAACAAACTGCAGTTCAATACTCACAGCAAACACAATGTACCTTTCATGCTTTCTATCATGTAGGCCAGGCCAGCTGGTCACATCAGATGTGGTTGAAGCCCCTATCCTTCACACAATGTGCCCAAAATTTTAAACTTTGTCCAGCTGAAAATTATATACTGCCTGATGTGCAAAATTTCCCAGGTTGGATTATGCAGAACACTAAATAAATAACCCAAATCCAAATTCAGAAATTGTTGGAATCTAAAGCCCACATTCAGGTTGGCACAGACTAAACAGCAACCTGTTCAGGATGCATCAAGTATCTCTGGAGTTATATGACAACATACTGCACAGCTGCCACAGGCATGCTCAATACAGGCTCATTTCAATATTTGCAGCTGCCCATAAGGCAAAGCATCAGCCTTCTACCCACCACAGAAGACATCATCATGGTACTGATATTTCTAACTCACCTTCTCACTTTACCTTCTCCCAATTACTAGTGCTTACCTTCTGTTATAATACCATTCATGTAAGTAAGGATGTTGATATTTACCTGATCTCCACTGCAAATACTCTTGTTCATCAAATGGTTCCTTTATCTACCTAAACATCATTATAAAGCATCCAGGATGTTGTAATATGCAGCAGCCCTTTTTATGTCAGTATAAAATATACATGGTGATCTTTATGCTCCATTTGCATCTTGAACTATTTTGTTCTTTCTATATATTTTGTTTTGTATATATATATATATATATATATATATATATATATATATATATATATACTTGCACAGTCTGCAGATCTCTTCCCTCATTTTTCTGTTTCAAAATTCATATTCAGCGATGTAGATCATGATCAATATCCTGCACAAACACTGGAGCTGAATGACAGCTGCTTCCTAATACACCATACAGAGATGTACACTGTTAAATTATGTTTCATTTGGTAGGGAGAGATCATTATAGAAGATACATATTGTCAAATGGGGTAAAGAGCATCACTATAATTCTTTCAAGAGACAGATGAACAGACAATTGGAATTACTTGGTAACTGACATGAATGACAATGGCTGTTAGAAGAGAGAGGTGATATTTAGCACTGCATAAGGGAGCATTGTTCTGGCAAAGATTAACCATATAAATACTGTCTTACCTGAGTGTGTACAAACACACACACACACACACACACACACACACACACACATGCACACACATGCACACACACATATGTATATATGTATATTTCACTATGACACAATTAACTCTTCATGGAACTTTGGTAGCATTTGAAAATTGTAATTTCCTTGATGATAGGGCAGCCACGGTGGTGCAGCGGTTAGCACTGCTGCCTCACAGCAAGAGGTTCTCTGGTTTGATTCTCAGCTGGGGTGCCTTCTCTCACAGCAAGATGTTCTCTGGTTCAATTCTCAGCTTGGGTGCCTTCTGTGCAGAGTATGCATGTCCTCCCTGTGGTCGTGTGGGTTTCCTCTGGGTGCTCCGGTTTCCTCCCACATCCCAAAGACCTGCTGAAGGTGGATTGTACACTCTAAATTGGCCCTAGGTGTGAGTGTGTGTGTGTGTGTGTGTGTGTGTGTGTGTGTGTGTGTGTGTGTGTGTGTGTGTGTGTGTGTGTGTGTGTGTGTGTGTGTGTGTGTGTGTGTGTGTGCCTTCCGTGGAAGGTTGGGTGCCGGGCTGGCACCTCGACATCATAAAACTCCACTGCCAATCATGAGCGGACAGGTGATCCACTGTGGCGACCCCTAACTGGGAAAAGCCGAAAGAAGAAGAAGATTGCACTGTGAGAGTGGTGGCATGGAATAAAACTGGGTAAGACAACTTGGCATAAAATACCCCTTTCCCTGGGTGATCAGCCATTCTTCAGACTCATACAGCAACCAAGAACAGACTGCTGGGATTAAATCCAAAAGTTTCATGTAGAAATTCCCCTTCACTCATAAAGCACCTCTTCCACTCCGACACACACCTCTAATTGCTTGACTCAGCAGTAAATGATCATAAACAGTGGTTAGTCTACTTTTTATGGGACACTTCCTTTGTGTAGAAAATAAATGGACATTTGGCACATCCAACAAAAACTGGAAAAGGTTATCAAATTTGTGGTTTATGGTTTGAAATGCTCTGTTCAAAATACTATGTAAATACTATATAAGGCAAACTTGTATTTTTGCTAGGGTCAGACTCATGTAACACATAAAAGATATTCATAATATGTCTGATTTCAGCGCAGCAATTTCTAACGTGTCATTATTATCCATCAGTCTGACATTTTTCATTTTGTACAATATTCCAGATGCTGTCTTGTATATAGATCCAGCTTTGATGAAGCACACTATACATTAGAAAATTTGTGTCCTAAGACATGAATAATGAATTCATTTTTGATGTTTAAAATTTGCTTTTCATTGGTTTGCATAATAAGTGTTGCCATTTGATAATTGCTCAAATCGTTCCTTAAACTCTATAAATGTACATTTTTATTAGTCAAAACTAGTAACATTGAAGGCAATATAAGCTGAGGCATGAGTTGCTTTTAAACAGTTTTGAAATAATGATATTTAATCATCCTGACCACCAGTTTGTGTAATAATTTGGTCTCTCTCTATCTCTTAACTGAGGATTTGTGTGGCTAAAAGTGTTTGCTAATTTTAGAAGTGTTCTCATAGTTATAATGTTACACTGAATGAGAGACAGAGTCCCATAGTTATAATGAAAACTGAGGTAAAGAGAGATGGGGACGCTGACAATCTCAAACAAATATGTGTGTGTATATATATATATATATATATATATATATATATATATATATATATATATATATATATATATATATGTATGTATGTGTATATATATATATATATATATGTGTATATATATATATATATATATATATATATATATATATATATATATATATATATATATATATATATATATATATATATGGGTCTACCTGAAAATGCCGAAAGTTGTAAACGCCGATGAAGAGAACACCGACACCAGAAGATCAACAACGGAGAAGACCGACAGTTGAGAATCCCGATGCTGAGAACATCGACATGTTAAGGTAAGTGTGCGATAGGGACGGACGTTAGGGTCAGGGTGTGGGTAAGGTAAGTGTGTGATAGTGACGGACATTAGGGTAGGGTGCGGGTCAGGTAAGTGTGCGATAGTGATGGACTTTAGGTTTAGAGGCAGGTTAAGTGAGTTAGGGTTAGGGTGCGGGTAAGGTAAGTATGCGATAGTGACGAACCTTAGGGTTAGGGTTTGGGTTATGGTTAGTGCATAGATAGTTGTGTATGTAAGGTTTAGTGCAGGTTTGTAAGGTTTTTGATGTGCTTGTGTTGTGTGTGTGTTTTTCGGGAAAATCATTTGTTTTGTTGATTGTTGGGATTGTGGTTTGTCGGGCATGTGAAGTTTTGTGTTTTTGAACTTTCTTTTTTTTTCGGTTTTGTCATGTTGGTTATTTCATTTTTGGTGTTTTGGCATGTTGGGGTTATCAGGTAGACCCATATATATATATATATATATATATATATATATATATATATATATATATATATATATATATATATACTTATATACATACATATATATATATATACAGAGATAGAGAAAGAGAGACATTACTGTGTTAACAATAGATTCAAAATTATGTAGAACTATTTTGCAGGCATCTCGTTTTGCTTTGAAATGCATATATTAGTTCTCCTTAGAATAATATGATAGACAACAAGTAAAGGGAGTACAACAGTTCCTTTCTTGCTTTCCTTTGTTGCATTAGATATGTTAGCACACAGATCGATAAATGCACATTCTGGCATGTGCAGCTACAGAGAGGTACGTGCGCAGGGAGAGATACTGGCAGCTAAAAAATTATGCTAACACACATATGTGTTCATATCCACATACAGATACATGCTACATATTTAAACATGGCCATGAAGAAATAGCCAGTGCCACAAAGCAATATATACTCTGTTTACTGTAAGACATGTTTCATATAAACTTCATATCTTATCTTATTCATATCTTAAAATGGATGGTATTAGGAAGACTCTGACCTGTCCAAGGAAGATGCCAATAGTGTAGAAAAGTTGGTTCATGGTAGAGAAGGCTCCCCTCAGAGCGGTAGGTGACACCTCTTGAATGTAGAGTGGTATGAGGGCCATGCTAAGTCCACTGTACAGACCAATCACCAGGCGTCCAATAATCAGCATCTCTGGAGATCCCGCCATCTTTGAGAAGCCCATTAGCAGAACAGACAAGATGGCCAGCATGTTGGTAAGAAGAATGGAGTTCCTCCTAAGCAAATAAAAAAAGACATGTGCAGCTTGTTTAACAGAACACAGTTCTTTTAGCCTTCCTGCACTTGAGTATATGTATTGAAAGCCAAATGAGATATGAACATAGTCTCCTAACTTTTACTGTGAGCATCAAATAATTAACAGTTATTTATAATCAGCAATAAATCACTTCAACATCTTTTTTATTTATTTATTTTTTATCTGAGACATCATCTATTGAGAGACACATTCTCATTTTCAAGGACTGCACACAAGAAAGGAATTATACAACTACAGACAGAAGACCAATGAAAGAGAATCACACTCAGGAACTAGAGACACAATTGTTACTCAAAAGAGTAAAAATCAAGAGTAAATAGTTAGGGTCAATCATAGTTGTGGTCAGTCATGGCCTCAAAAATGATGACAACATGACCAGCTAATAAATAATATAAGAAAAGAATTTTAATATGTTCCCAGATTGAGTCATCTTTTTTTATTATATTTTCCACTGAATGAGATTACAATCCCCTCCAACACACATCTTTTTTTAAGTTGCATATCATGCATAAGACTTACAAACCATGTCAGTGTCAAGTTTAGCTGTTTATTTTTTTATTTTGTTTTTTAACGGAGTACTTGAACTAATCCTTATTAGTTCCTTTACAATCACAAGTGGGACAACTATTATGTCAATTGTAAAAGCAACTGTATGTCATCAGGAAATGACAGTACCTTAGAAAATCTCAAGCACACATAAAAACAAAAAATACATATACTCCACACAGAGTGGGCAGAAGTCAGGACTATACTCACACCCTTGAATTCTTATTTACACAAACTTAAGATATGAACTGCTTGCATGTGTTAGTTGTGTTAGCTGAGTGTAAGTTACTATTATGTTCCCTCCTGGCTGCAGTCTTCTAGATCTATGGTTGACATTATGGTTAATGCAACTTAAATGTAATGGGCAGCCACATATATCAAATATACAAGTATGCACATAGACACCACATTTGCTGGTGAGGGACGCTGTAGTAGCAATCTAAGCAGGGTATAACAGATTTTTCTGTACCCAGTGATAATCGCCAGCTCATCTTGTGGAATGTGTAGATGTTTACAGGAAAGCTAAGGGACATAATATTACCACTGTGTTGTGAATCTATTTCGGGTCCACCGCTCAGAGGGCCATGTCTGATGCATCACCCATAATCCCCATAAGATGCTCTACTTCAAATTCAGCTTCAGATTTATTATGGTGTTTATTACCTAAGCATTTAACACAAATCTAAGTGAAGTAATGTGTGTTACCCCAAATTACAACCCTGCCCCTGCTCCTAACCCTATCAATATACCTTACCTTGCAAAAAATTCTCCTGCAACACTACCACCATTCAGACAAACTCAATCTGAAAGGGTTTGAGCTCTCAGACCGCAAAGGGAAACTGTTTCTTTTTGAAATCTTCTGTTTGTTTTTTAAGTTACTTTTTATTAAAAATGCAAGAATTATTCAGCTATGACTTGATGTTTTTGCAAATTTTAACATCTTTTTCATTTACTACATTATATATATTGCATATGTTTTATTTCTTTATAACATCTGTTATTCAGTTCAGCATTACATAAATTGCCCAGTTCCTGACTTCCCTTAAATCTCAGTCCCTCTCCTCCTGCTGAACATTATTCTGCAAACATATTCTTCCAAAAAAAATTGCATTTATTTTTTTGCAATTTGCTCCTTCCTTTTTTAAAGATCCCACTTCCAGTTCTTTTATCTGTTTTAAAATATATAATACTTCAAATGCAGTTGATATAGATTTTGATTTCCATTTTGTATTGCTTTTTGGGAGATAAGAGAATTAAACTTAATAATCTTGATTATAGTCATAAACTCATGTGTGTCTGTGTATATATATATATATATAATTGACGTCAAAACGTTAAAGAGCAGAATTTTGATACATACTGCATATACTTCAAGGATTACCATGGAGCAGAATAATTAAAAAAAAGTGCACCTCCTTACCCCATGCTAATTATATATATTCACTCCAAGACTGCACAGTGCCCATGGAAAGTGAATATTCCCCTACCCAGGAAATGTCAGTCTGCTGCACACATTGGCCATCTCCTCCTGTTGACCAAATGGTGTCAACCTACCTGCTGTCACCATTGTACTCCATTCAATTAAATGGAGTACTCCCAGATATCTATCTGTCTAGATAGATAGATACATATAAGAGTTCATGACTGGGTCTATATTAGATGCACAAAACTGCTTTTCAGCAAACACATAAAGAGCAACACATATTCATCGAACCGCATTTTACCGATTCAATAAATATGTCACAGGGCAAGGAGGTAGTTGGCCAACTACACGGAGTTGCCCTTTTCTTCACTATAGTGCAATCTCAGAGTTGGTATATTTAGTTAGGGGGATGTGGGGGCACAGCCCCCATGTTGGGGGGGGTGTGGGGGAAGAAGCCCCCCACCTGATAATGAGTTTTAATTTTTATTTTTTCCGAATGGCCACGTGAATTTTTTCACTAGGAAAAAATTCAATCATGTGGCCATTTGCTCTTTACAGGTTTCGCATATTATGTGTCAACTTTTATGTAGTCGCACACATGCGCTTTCGTTGTTCTAATATAGACCCATTATGACTATTATATACTTATAGATAAATATGGATAGATAATATGTATATGGGTTTCAAATCATTCATTGAATGTACATTTTATTAAACTGAAATTTTAAATCAAAAGTGAATTTTTCTGAAATGTAAATGCATAGAATGTCATTATAGTGAAAAGAATGAAAATGTGGCTATCTGTATAGCTACATACTTTCCAAACAAAAACAATGAACTAAAATGTAGACAAGTAAAAACACATAATGAGCTGGATTCACGAAGGCTTGCACGGAGTCTAAGAGTAGAGTTAGACTCCATGCAGCCAACATGTCCGCCGAGCGATCCAGGAACAGCCGGTAGGGGCATGCAACAGAGCTCTCAAAACTAGTCCTACATGGACAGGGCTTGGATATACAAATTACCTCAATTGCAGGCGAAAGCTATGCAAATGAGGTAAATTTGCGATCCAGGAAACCCGAACCTGTCCGAGTAGGAGTAGTGTTATTTGCAGAAATGTACTCAGTTGACAACTGAGTACGGTTCTGCAAATAGCAAAACGGAGACATGACAGCTCCAAAAAAAGGATGCATTTACAGGAGGAAGCATGCCAATGGCCAAAAATATGGCCATTGGCAATGTGAAGTGATGCAAAATAAAAATAAAATATCTTTTTTTTTTCATCCCGATCTCTGGGGTTTAAGCATAGCACAGCGCCGCGCAAACGCGCTGTGCCCTAAAAACCAGAAAAGCAATAATTAAGATCCACAAATGTGGATTTTATTGCTGATATGAATTTACAATGCAAGGAAATGGCAGGCTGAAGACAACATGGCCACTGAGTAGAGGTTGCTAAGGGGGGGAAGCTCAGTCTAAGAGATGTAACCAAGCATTAGTAGGCAATCCTATGGAAATGAGGGTTAGGATAGTGAATTGCAAGTTTACATAGCAAATGAGCACAGTCAGTGGAGTGTAGGAGTAGGATAAGGGGAGTAACAGAGTAGAAGATAGGTGACATCATGAGGGGGGTATGTATGAAAGAAGTGAAGTTCATTGGAGCAGAGTGTCATGTGTCAGCTGACATTTACATATCATTGAAAGAGGTGTGTCAACAGGTAGGCTAGGTAAAGTAAAGAAATTGAAGGTGTATGCCGTGGATAACACCAAAGTTTCTTGTTGAGCATGCATGCATGTGCGTGCGTGCCAGTAAACTTGAGTAAGACAGTGTGCGCGTGTGTTAGCGTGTGTGTGCACGTGTAAGCCGGAGTAAGCATATGTAAGGCTGCGTAAATAGTTGTAAGCGCGTTTGCACCGGTGTGCTCACATTTTAACAAGAATAAGCAAGTTTTAGTCCATGTAAGCATGTGTGCGTGCGTGATAGCTGCTGTGTGCATGTTTGCGCTTGTGTGCGCGGTGCTCCCCTATGAGGAAATAGAAAGGAAAAAGGAAGCGCACCAAATAGTAGGAAGTTACCAGGGAGTACTAGCAGAGCTAGCAGGTGAAAACAATCAGAATCAGGCAATTACACAGGGAGTACACTAGCCCAGCACTTAAAACTCTGCAAACAACAGTCCATTATGTTTCTCTCAAGAGACATTGCAACACTGCAGTAAGCTAATAGAAGTGAAAACTGAAAAAGCTTTACTGAGACAAAAAAATGTTAGGGGCTGCCATTGCTGTTATAAGGCAACATATGCAACATGCTGAGGGTGGTGATAATGCAAATGCTGCTGGACAACCCACAGTGAGGAGACTGAGAAGAGTGTACAGGCCCAGGGTAACCTACCATGGGCTACATGAGCTGGAGTTAGTGGAGTGCTATAGAGTGGACAGAGACCTCTTGCAGCAAATTGTTGAGCTGTGCAGGCCATGCCTCACACACAGAACCAACAACGGGGAACCCATCCCAGTGGAAACCAAGGTATGTGCTGGCCTAAGAATATTAGCAACAGGTACCTTCCAGAGACCAACTGGTGATATGATGGAGATATCACAGGCATCAGCATCCAGGGTACTGCACCAGTTCCTGGATGCCATGTCAGCACATGTCGGTGATCATGTATATTTCCCCAATTCCCATGAGGAATTGGCCAGCAATATATGTCTCTTCCAGCAAATAGCGGAATACCCTGAGGTAGTGGGTGCAATAGACTGCATGCACATATGCATCAAAGCACCAGCCGGTGAGCGTGGTACAATCTACTTCAACCGCAAGGGCTTCCCCTCCATCAACTGCCAGGTCATGTGTGATGCCCAGGGCATAATACTGAATGTGTGTGCTGACTGCCCTGGAAGCTACCATGATTCCCATATTGGCATCTGATGCAGCTGTACCAGACATTTGCCAATGGGGACATCCCACATGGTCACCTAGTGGGGGATGCTGGCTGTGCACTGGAGCCATGGCTGATGACACCCATAAGAAACGCACACACACCTGAACAGGAACGCCATAATGAGGCACACGCACAAACATGAAATGTAATCGAGCATGTGTTTGGGCTGCTCAAGTCACGGTTCCGGTGCCTGGACACATCTGGTGGAGCCTTGCAGTACTCACCAACTACATGTACCCAAATTGTCATGGTATGTGCTATGCTACATAATATCATCCTGCAAAACAGTTGCAGCAGGACCAGCATAGGCCTGGACCAAACAGACCCCACCATTGCCAAGGCCATCACAGGCAGAGCGTGACTCGGAGGAGGAATAACCTGAGCCTGCCCCAGTAGGCAGAAGGAGGCATGCCCAGTATGCTTTGGCCTTGGCAAAGAGGCAACGCATAGCACATACACTGGCTCAGTAGGAACTCTGGAAATGATGCCTCTCTCTGACTCTCACATATAGTAAAAGGGATGCTTAAGTTGACACTACCTGCTTCCAAACATGTATAGGGAGTGTAGTATGCACATCCGACATAGTGAGCCCTGCAGCACCACCTGAGGCATGATTGCCATGTGTTAAGCAATATAAAGCAGTGCTAAACAGCATTTACCACTATGTAGTATATGTAAAGAAAATCACACACACCAACTAGCACAACTGTGGTCAATGTTGAGTAATATTGGCCAAAGTCCAGCAATGTTGGTTAATATTGAGCAATGTTGGACAAGCTGGGTCTAAGTATATGAAGGTCTCTCCAAACACCATTATATTGGGTGACTTCAACTACCCAAACATTGACTGGGAGCATTACTCAAGCCCCAACACCCTAGCCCAAAGGTTCCTCGAATTTATAAACTCAAATGCTATGGAAAAACTAGTCACCACCCCCACAAGAGGGGATAACATACTGGACCTGGTCATCACCAACATGGGGACTCTATGCTCCATACCAGAGGTATTCCCCTCATTGGTAAGATCGAACCATAAATCAATCTCACTGGATATCCACATCCCGATCCCACCCACAGCCCAGAAAACAACAGTGAAAAACTTCTCAAAAGCTAATGTCACACTTCTCAAAACTGAGGTGGAATCCTTCAAGGCCCCCAGGCCAGTGGAAACTACGGCTCAAACTGCAGAATCCTTTATAAACGCATTCTATGGACACTTTCAGGAATGCATGGATCATGCTATGCCAAACAAAACCAAGACCCAATCATCCAAATAGCAGGCGTCCTGCCTGGTGGACCCCAGCCATAAATAAGCTGTACAACAGAAGGAGGATGCTACTGCAGCAAAATCCCTAAAAGGGAACGCATCTCTGATCAGTACTATCAAAAAACTACGATCCCTCATAAAATCATCCAAGTCCAGCTTCGAGAGAAAAATTGCACAGGACACTAAAGATAATCACAAGGTTTTCTTTAGTTATGTTAGGAACCTGGGTGGCAACTCCCAGATATGCTCAGAGTTGGTCCAAAATGACAAAAAGTACACTGAACCCACAGACATTGCCAACATCCTGGCAGACAGGTTCAGTTCAAACTTCTCCCCCCTTCCCCCCTAACGAGCAAATATCTATCCCAGCAGAGTACTGCCTCCCTGACATCTCAGATGCGCAGGTGAGAGCCGCCCTCTCCAAAGCAAAAAACACAGCATCAATGAGACCAGATGGTGTCCCAGGCTGCGTCCTACATGAACTCCAAGAAGAGCTAAACCCCCACATAAAGCTGCTGTTCAATCTCAGCCTTACTACAGGATATGTACCCAAAGAATGGCGTACAGCAACAGTGGTCCCACTCCACAAAGGTGGTACCTCTACGGACCCTAGAAACTATCGCCCCATAAGCCTGACTAGCCTGGTCTGCAAAGCTATGGAGAGGATCATCATGGAACTCATAAACAAAGACATTGGTGACCTACAGACACTGGATCCTACCCAATTTGGCTTTGTTAAGGGCAGATCCTGCCTCTTAAACCTGGTCGATTTCTTTGAAACAGTCACCAAGGCCATTGATGAAGGGAAGGTAGTCCACCTGGACCTCGCAAAAGCCTTTGACACAATACCCCACTCCGGCATCATAGATAAGCTCTCCAGCTTAAATATAAACCCCTATATATTAAGATGGGTTGCAAACTGGCTCAAGGACAGAACCCACAGTCAGAACTGCTGGAGCCATGTCAGACTCTAAACCAGTTACAAGTGGCATCCCACAAGGCTCAGTCCTAGGACCTCTCTTGTTCGGCATATATTTTTCGGAGGTTCAGGCTAACACGGGAGGACTGTGGCTGACCAGGTTTGCAGATGACTGCAAACTGGGTGCCATAATTAACTCTCCAGATGACACAAGGATCCTCCAAAAGGGTCTCATAGAGACGGATAACTGGTGCCAGAGCCATGGCCTAAAGCTAAACGCTAAAAAGTGTATAGTCATACCCTTTGGCAAAAACAAAGTGCCCACAAATTACCACATAGGCGGGAATCCATTAAGTATGGAAGAAGTAATTAGGGACCAGGGGACCCAAGTTGACAGTAATTTCCCCTTTGACAACCACATTGCCAAAGTGGTTAGAAGGACCTTCTGTATAGCCCACCTTATCATGAAAGGATTCACATCTACATTGAGGGAGGTCATTGTGCCCCTTTATTCATCCCTCATCAGGCCCATAATTGAATACAATGCCCCATTTGGGATGTACCTTACCCGACACCTGCAGCAACTAGAAAGACCCCAAAAGTACCTCACAAAGAGGATCATGGGACTCAAACAGATGCCATATGCTGCTCGGTTAAAGAAACTCCAGCTCTACTCAGTTGTATACCGCCTACTTAGAGGCGATCTATGTCTGACGTATAAAGCCATGTCCAACCCAGAATTAATGAGCATGCTCCACCTCAAAAAATCCAAATCCCTTAGAGCTATGCACTCGAGGGACTTGAACCTGAGCACAGAAATAAATTGGACGTGCTAGAGGGACAGATTCATAACACAGAGGCTCCCTTCACTCTGGAATAGAATCCCAGTCCATGTTAGGCAGAGCCCCTCACTGACTCTCTTCAAGAGGAATCTTGACGAGTGGATGGGAGATCATAGGTTTACCACGGGGATTACTTTGGTGTCACTACTAGACAGAGGCACAGTAAACTAACCTTAAAAAGGGCACAGTAAAATCAGTTCAGAGGGTGACGAAAGTCAAACACACTCTGGCTAGGCTTGTAAATGCCTTAGGGTAGATAGCCTAGTATGAACCTATGAACCTAAGTAGGGCATAGCTGAACAAAAGCCAACATGCTCATATTTGCTCTACTGGCCCATAAGCAGTCTGGTCTGCTCAGTATGAAAATATAAAGCAGTGATGGGCCTCGAACTCTGGATACTGTGCACTATAGTCATAGCACTGAACCACTAAACCATGACAGTATTGCAGTGGCCAATCTGTATGAAGAAATGTTGATAAGTCTATGCAAAGTATTCCATGGAAACCCTGCAGGCACAGCATAATCCCTGTCGAGTTATGACACAAAGGTGAGTCCCGCAGTAAGAATAGAACCTGACTTTCAACACACACAGTAGAAATGAGAAATGTTAATATTGGACATGTACACATACATAAATAAATGTAGTGGACCTCAGACAGCAACATACTGAAAGGTCACACTGGGCATGCTCACACACTTGAATAAATGAGACAAATGTCAGGCAACAGAACACTGACAGTCTGAACTGGGCATGCTCACACACTTAGGCCATGTCGGAGTACAGCAAGGGGCCACACATATCAGGCAGTTGTATGTGTTAACCCAGAAACCTCTCACTATCCAGCAATCTGCCCTGTGCACACAGTTATATGACAACAGACACATATATAATATAGTGGAACCCTGTCATAATCAAATATGTTCTGCAGATACCTAAGTTGTTCATAGAAAGTGGGAAAGCAAAGACGATAAAACCTGCAAACAGTATCAGCAATAAACATTGTGCATCCTGAACATTAGCATAGGTTCAGAGGTTGATACTAGCCTATCCGCCCTAGGGCATGTACAAGCCTAGCCAGAGTGTGTTTGGCTTTCGCAACCCTGTCAAAGTAGAACACTGTGCCTGTGAATAGTAGGTTAAACAAGATAGCCCATTTACATTTAGTGTATTGTGCTGCTGTCTAGCAGGGACCCAGAAGATATCCCATGGGTAAACATACAATCACCCATCCACTTGTCAAGATGTCTCCTGTAGGTGGTCAGTGGGTGGCTCTGCCCATGCAAAACTGGGATTACAATCCGGAGTGAGTGGAGCCTCTGGGATAAGAATCTGTCCTTCCAGCATGTCCTATTAACATCTGTGCTGAGGTATATGTCCCTGGAGTCTGTAACTCCAAGGGAGTCAGATATCCTGAGGTGGAGCATGTCCATTAAATCTGGGTCGGATATGTCCTTAAACTACAGGCACACAACACATCCGAGTAGGTGGTAAGCGACTGAAGAGCTGGAGTTACTGTATCTGAACTGTGCAGGGCATCCATGTGAGTCCCTACATCTGCTTGTTGAGGAACATTTGTGGCCATTACAGTTGCTGCAGGTGTCGGGTAAGGTACATCCCAAATGTGGCATTGTAACCAAGCATGGTCGTGATGAGTATAGGGGCACAATGACCTCACTTGATCAACATGTGAAACCATATGGGATAAGGTGGGCTATACAGAAGTTCTGTCTAACCACTTTGGCAACGTGATTGTCAAAGGCGAGAGTACAAACAAGTCGTGTCCCCAAACCCCTAACAACTACTACCGTATGTAATGGATTACTACCTATGTGGTAATGTGTGGGCATGTTGTTATTCCCAAAGGGGATGACTATGCAACTAATGGCATTTAGCTGTAGGCCATGGCTCAGGCACCAGTCATCCTATCTCTGTGAGACCCCATTTGAGTATGCATGTGCCAGCTGGAGAGTTGATTATGGCACCCAGTTTGCAGTCATCTGCGAACATGGTCAGCCATATTCCTCCTGTGTTAGCCTGTACATCACACAAATATATACTGAACAAGAGAGGTCCCAGGACTGAGCCTTGTGTGATGCCATGTGTAACTGGTGTATAGTCAGACATGACACCTGCAATACTGAGCATGTGGGTGCTATCCCTGATCCAGGTAGCAATCCATCGTGTGAGATATGTGTCGATATCGACACCGGTGAGCCTATGCATAATGGCCGAGTGGGGTATTGTGTCAAAGGGTTGTGCAAGGTCCAGGCAGGCTGTGTGGACAACCGTCCCTACACCGATGGACCTGGTAACTGTTTAAAGAATATGAACAGGTCCAAGTGGCAAGATCTGCCCACAACAACGCTGAAATGTGTAGGACCCAGTGTCTGTAGGTTCCCAATGTCTATGTGCATGAGTCCCATTACAATATGCTCCATAGCTTTGCAGAACAGGCTAGTTAGCCTTATAGGCTGATATTGTCTGTGGTCTGTTGTGGCAGCAACTCTGTGGAGCGGGACCACTATCGCTGTACGCCATTCCGTGGGTACATATCCTGCAGTAACTCTGATATTGAACAGTGACGTAATGTGAGGGTTACGTCTGTCATGAAGCCCGTGTAAGATGCAGGCCGGGACATCGTCTGGTCCCATTGATGCTGTGTTGTCCGCTGTGGGGAGGGCAGCATTCACCTGTTTATTTGTGATGTCAGGGAGGTTACACTCTGTTGGGATGGACAGTAGCTCCTTAGGGGGGATGGGGGGGAGACATCTGCACTGAACCTGTTTGCCAGGATGTTGGCAATGTCTGTGGGTTAAGGGTATGTTTAGCCAGTATGCAGTAACTCAGAGCATATCAGTGAGTGTCCACCCAGGTACCTGAATTAACTGAAGAATGCCTTGTGAGTGTCCTACGTGTCTGGTACAATTGTCCGTTAGAAGCAGGCCTGACATAAATACATGAGTGATTGTAGCTGTCTGCTAGTACAGATCACAGATGCCTTCCCTGTCTGGGATTGTACTCTATCATGTAGTAGCATCCCCCTTTCATTGTATAGCTTATTAATGGCCGGGGTCTACCAGACAGGTCCCCTGCCATTGGAGGAGTGAGTCCAGTTGTTATTTGGGATAGCATAATCCATGCAGTCCACTAGGTGTCCATAGAATGTGTATGTAAAGGATTCAGCAGTCTGAGCCATACTTACCACTGTCCCAGGGTCTCTGAAGGATACCACCTTGGTTTGGAGAAGTGTGACATTTGCTTTTGAGAAGTTCACCAAGATTACCCAGGATGGGTGTGCAGATGGGATATGGATGTCCAGTGAGATAAATGTATGTTTTGATCTTACCAATGAGGGGTAATCTCAGGTGTGGAACATACAGTCCCCATGTTGGTGATGATCATGTCCAATATGTTGTCCCCTCTTGTGGGTGTGGTGACCGGTTGTGCCATAGCATATGAGTTTACAAATAGTAGCAACTGTTGGGCGAGGGTGTTGGGGCCTGAGTACTATCCCCAGTCAATGTGTGGGTATTTGAAGTCACCCAATATAATGGTGTTTGGGGAGACCTTCATATTGTCCAGTGTTCCCAGGAAAGCTGAGTGTGATGCATTGTGCAGTGCTACCAACTCGGAGGTATGTGTATCTGTGATGTATATGGATACTCCTCCTATTTGTGTTGGCCATTCCGAGTTTTGTGGTCAGAAAGCATGGTATGAAATATAACCTAGTAGTGCTGGTGTGCATTTGGGATCCTGACCCAGGTGTCTGTTAGTGCACAGATATCGCCGTTGTCCATACTGAGGAGATTCCTGAGTTGTCGCAATTTGAGGGTAACACATCTGGTGTTGAGCAGCATTACCCTCAGTGTCATGTACTCTGTAATGTCTATGGAGGTGGGTTTGTCTTTTGAGCCCCGCTTAAAAAAGGCAGTATGGTAGTAGCAAGTGCCTTAGCCAGTATTCGAAAGTCCAAGGGTGACAGGTGCAAGCTGTCCATAGGGAAGCTACGTGGCATGTCGAGCATGTCACCCCAGGCTGACAGACACTGTATCCCCTGTGAGTGACACCAATATGTTAGCCAACTGTTAAACATGATCAGTTTGTTGGTATACTGTGACATCATACTTGGTGAGTGTAAGATGCTAGACAAGGTCAGGGTCATACTGGCTTGGCTACATAATTAGAGAGTTCCTCTATGTATCATGTCATGTGGTCCAGGGAGGAACATCTGAGGGTGTACGCACCAGCATGGACAATGATGGAGCCAGTCCTGTACTTGCTTTGGAGTGACCTGAGTGCATGTGTTATGTTGTGGATCCTGACACCCGAGATACAGCTCAAAGTGACTATTCCCTTGTTTGGCCTGGTGAGTGGGATGTCAGTGTGTCTGACAATAAGTGTCACCTATTACAAGTGTATTAGGTGTGTTGTTTAGCCCGAAGGGCAGTGACTGTGTGGCACACTGACATTGTGAACTATGTGATATGTGGGTATTGTAGTGGGGTAGCAGTTGTTTGTGTGTCTGCTTTGGAGGTCTCTGCTGCTTAGGCAGAGTTTATGTAGAGCCTTTGAGTATGTTTATGTGTGATAATGTGGTTTGATTGCTGTCGCTATAGGTTTATGTGAGACTGATATGTGGTGTGTGTGGTTACCTTCACCACCTGATAGACTATGCCAGTCATGGGTCAAGAGAGCTCAGCCTCCTGTATGTCAATATTGTTGCATCTCTCACATATATCTGAGTTTGTTGGGAGGAGGAGAGGGTTGTCTGTGTACATGAGGCAGATGTGACATTGTGTCAAAACCACAATAGTCACTAGCTGGACTGGAGAGTACACACAAAACCGACCCCTGGACATGCCAGGATATTATTATGACATACTCCGTAGCCTGATCACAAAGGATCAGTACGGTGTTAAGTGTGTAAAAGAGTATAACAGGGATTAGTGCTCATTTTTGTTGGTGTTTTGTAAAGAGTAGCTGAAAAGGATTCCAGACTGAATCATGACACTTCCTTCAGCTATGTCATAAATAGCAATGTACACTCATATATGTCCTGAGTCAGGGCCAACTGTACCTGACTGACAATGCCGACATCCTGTCAGACAGGCCCATATAGACATACCCACCTCCCACTGACGATAGTCCCAGTCATCATACCAGAATATATCACATGTAGAATGGCTGAACAGCTCCCCCCAAAGCCAAAAGCATGGCAGCAATTGGATTACATTGTTTCCCAATATGTGTCATGCATGAACTACAGAACAAACAGACTCTGCACCTGAACAGTCTGTTGAGCCTCACCCTCTCCACAGGATCTGGAATCATTGAATGTGTTACAGTAACATATGGCACTCCCCACAAGTGTTGGTGCACAACACACCATGGGAAGTATAGTCCAGTAAGCCTATGAAGTCTGATCTGCAAGGCCATGGAGTCCATCATGGTTGAAGTCATAAACAGAGCTATTGGAAGCTGACAAACACACAACCCTACCAACTGTGGTATGTTCATGTGCAGATCATGGTTCCCAAACATGCTAGACTGTTTGCAAGGTAGACACCCAGGACATACATCACTGAACAGAGCTACACATGTCCCACATAGACTTTGAATAGCCCTTTATCAACATCCCTGACACATGTCGTATCCACAAAACCAACAAGCTGGGCATAAATATGTGTTGACATATGAAGGAATGTCAATGTGTCCACAGATAGATCACACAAGGTAAGAATGATGGGGTCCTGTTCAAGCTGTTGACACCTGCCGACCCACATGGCTCATTCCTGGGATTGCATAAAACAAAGTGTACATACATTACCATGTCCAGTCTGATGATGTCAGCATCCTACAAATATAGCAGGAGAATAAAAACCACCCAGTAAAGCATATAGCGCGCTGTGTTAATGCATGTCTCTCTAGTATCATAACATAGTAAGGTAGGGGTTTGAATCCTGCAAATGCTGACAGTGTGTGTATGTGTGTGATCTCTTGTGAGATGAGTGCCCTTTTTGGAGACTGGCAAAACACATTAAAAGAGGTACATTTCTCTTTGGAAAGTCTGATGATGTCAGCATCCTACAAATATAGCAGGAGAAGAAAAAACACCCAGCAAAGCATATAATGCGCAGTGTTAATGCGCATCTCTCTAGTATCATAACATAGTTAGGTAGGGGTTTGAATCCTGCAAATGCTGACAGTGTGTGTGGGGGTGTATGTGTGTGGTTTCCTTTGAAAGAAGTGCCCTTTTTGGAGACTGGGAAAACACATTAAAAGAGGTACATTACTCTTTGGAATGTCTGATGATGTCAGCATCCTACAAATATAGCAGGAGAAGAAAAACCGCCCAGCAAAGTCTATAGCACACCATGTTAATGCATATCTCTCTAGTATCATAACATAGTTAGGTAGGGGTTTGAATCCTGCAATTGCTGAGTGTGTGTGACACAGTTGGTCAATGCAGTGTGGGTTTTGCTTTTACTATGGTATGACATATCATGATTAAAACAGTATATGCATTGCACACATCAGGTATCTGCGTGGCAAATAAATATGTGTACATGTGACCTCAATCAGTACATAGGTGTGAAGCCTGCATACTACATGAATACATTTGTTTCCTTTGACAGATTGTGCCGCTGCTTCTCAGATCATAGGTCACATATGTATGTATGTGACAAGTCCGGCCACTGTAGTGATCTGTGTCCAAGGTCATCTGTGCCACACACACCCATGACAGTTACTATAGAGTACTGTGAGTGAGGGTACATGCCTGGGGTATATGTCAGACATGTTCATACACAACAACAACTGGCAATAATGGACAGTCATTATAGGTGTACAACAGCCCTGTGGATATGCATTCAGGCCCCTAATGTCTTATGTGACACACCGAGGGACTCCACAATACCTATGGATATGTGGATACCAAGGGACAGATGACATAACACGTGGCTGTATGTACACATTGGTACACAACATACATGTTGAGGGCTACCACCTATGTGGTACTGTCGGGATAGTATGTATAGTAAATGTGGATGACTATGCCATAGTCGGCTTACTGCTATACAGCATGTATTGGACAACAGGTATCTGTCTGTATGATACCCTTGTGTAGGATATGTGTCCCATCCAGGGAATGCATTTTAGGCCAATGCATGCATTTCCAGATGTGGATGGACATATCCCTAGTGTGTTTGCGTGTACCTAAGAGGGCTATATGCCAAACAGGTGTGGTCCCAGGAACGGGTGGCAGTCAATACCACTGGTTACTGTTATTGTATAGTACCGGAAGGATCCAACTGTTACTGAGTTCCCTACAACTGTGTGTCATTTGTCAGGACATCATCTAATGATTGGTTATAGTCATGCTGTTGAGGTTGTGTATACTACCAGACTGCAAATCACTGACAGGTATTAATAGTATCACCTACAGCATAGTGTCAACCCATGTCATACACACGTGTACCCATGTTAGTACATATCTGTAGTAGAATGCATACTGGCCATCGAAAGATACTATGAGATGTTAACAATGTGTACAACAGGGTATGTCACATGTCCCATGTGTCCACTATGCGCGTACATGCAGACAGTTCGCACCCACCATGTTCACAGATGTACACCTGCTAATCTGTAATGCACACACCACACACATACTGTTCACTCACTAACACATGCTGGCAACACTGTACACTTCAGCCAAGTGGCACATGGGTGGACAATACATACTCAGACCTAACACTGGTGTAAACAATGCTACATTGACAATCAGAGCTGTGATGCATAATGCCTGCTCAGATATACCTACAAGGATATCATTACACTTTCCTGTTGACAACTTGCTAATATTGCTACACTGCTATAATGTCACCCTGTACATCAGAACCATGTTAGCCTGTTCCTGCATCAATGTTACAGATGACAGGAGGTGGCACATGTGTCATCATATGTACAGGGTGTGTTGTTGGTTTGCCAGAGCCCGATATTGACCCATCCAATCGACATGTGTGTGTGTGTGTGTGTGTGTGTGTGTGTGTGTGTGTGTGTGTGTGTGTGTGTGTGTGTGTGTGTGTGTGTGTGTGTGTGTGTGTGTGTGTGTGTGTGTGTGTGTGTGTGTGTGTGTGTGTGTGTGTGTGTCAGGGACAACAGTACAGCATGGGCCAATGTTGATGTAATGTGTGCATGTATGTGTGAGCCTTAGTTGTTTGGTTAATGTGTGTGTGTCTGCATGCACACAGCTCCACCATGTGGCTGCCATATACGGGAGGTTGTGGGACAGCCACAGACTGTACCTGCTAGGCTGTACAGATCACTGTCTCTGAGCATGGACACAATACCTGTACCTGGCAGGGGTGCTACGGGCAGTATCGGGTAACAACCCCGACTGGGTACTATCATCAGAGGCAGAGGTATGATGACTGGACCCATGTCCCTGCTGGGATTGGCCAGAGCCACGTGCACATGGTCTACTAGGATGGTCAATAGACAGGCCAGCCCCAGCATTGTTGGGGCTGGTACTGCCACTACGGGAGTGGCTGTGATCTGTGTGCCATCCGCGACGACTGCCAGCTGTTGCTGTTGCTGGCATGCATCCGCGTCATTGTCTCACCCGTCCTGCATGGTCCTGGCTCATGGAAGACACATTGTGGAGGGCATCTATTGTCTCCCCCCAATGTCTATCAATGACCTCAGTGTAATTCCGGATGGCACCGGCAAGGTCACGGATGCTGTCATTGATAGCGGTGTAATGGGCCTTCTGCACCCTTAGTCCCTGTCTGGTGTACCGTTCCATACATGCCTGTGCCTGCATTACAGCCCGGAACATACTGGAGGTTGTAATACCTCTGGGGGAACGTCTGTCAGGGGCAATACGACCAGTGGTGCTCCCCCGAGAACCCCTGGACATCCGCCTATGTGGTACCGTTCCAACTATGGCTGCTGTGAGGGGATGCAAGTGCCATGGGTACCACACTCTCCTGGTCAATGCCAACTGTATGCTGTCCCTTGGCTAAGGCCATTGGTGATGAGGGATGTATCGGCAGTATGAGTGTGCGCATAGATGGGGTTGAACGCTGTGTACTATTGATTGGTGGACCAACGACAGACCCTGTCAAACCTTTCTGTGTCAGAATACATGTCTCATCATCTCCACTATTAGTGGCAGTGACTTCAGGTTCCCTGCTGCTTTCAGCCACCCCAAACTCAGCACCTGTGAGAGGAAGACAGGAAACACACTTTACAATCTGTACATGATGTTCGCACACATGCACACATGCACACATGAACACATGAGCACATGCACACATGAACACATGCACACATACACACATGAACACATGCACATATGCACACATGAACACATGAACACATGCACACATGAACACATGAACACATGAACACATGCACACATGCACACAAATACACTCCTCACTACAGCACATACACACACACACACACACCAGCAATCCAACACATGCTCAATAGTGGGTGAAGGTGGGTGACAGTATCACAAGGCAAACAGGCACCTCACACGTGTCAGCATGCAGAATATGTGTTACTCAAGACCATGCAGCGCAAGTGTAGACGGACCTATTTAATGACATTATACATGCTTTGATGCATGTGTGTAGTTGTTCAGTGATTGGCTACACCCTGGAACACAATGTGTACATGGACACAACATTGCTGTGCATGTATTATCAGCTCTGTGATGTCCTGTGCACCATCACTCACAGGTATACATACCATGGCTGCATGTGTTATCTGTGTGACACATAGATTGCCATGCGTGATTACAGTGTCTGTGTCCATAGCAGATAATAGTGGGCACAGGTGTAGCACATGCATGCTATGTACACACACGGGATGAGTGGCGCATGTAGATGTGATGGAATCCCAATGTCAACATGGCACTTGTACAGTGGTTATGGCGAGTGTGGGACATATTGCAGATATGTCGGTGCCAGCCATGACATGGCATGCTACATGACTGCAACATTAAACACCACACATACCCAATGTGTGTCATGTGACCTATACACCCAATAACATTCCAGGACATATATGTGACACTTTGTACAGATGGCGACTGCTGTGCATATTGTGTATACTGGCATATGTAAGCATACACACAACATGCTATGCATATTGTGTATAGGTGCATATGTTTGCACACACACAACCTTGAGGTGCAAAGCAATGACTGCTATGTGTAGTACTGTGGTCACTGTAACTGGATGGGGTGTAGTACCATGTGCCATCATCATCATGCATCTTGTGGTCACTCATGTGTGACAGAACACCGCCTATCATGCTGTACCTGAACTGCAGTGCCGTGGCTACGTTCACAATTACACAGCCACTGTGTACATGGGTGTGTGAGGTGCCAATAGGGAGCATTGCCTAACACGACTGTGTTATGTGTTGAAGAGTGTTGCACAGCCCCATGATAGGCCTCTACCCCTGAGATACATCATGTGTGTGTGGATGACATGTGGGATACTGAAGTGTGACCTTACAGTGGGTGTGTGGTAACGCCATATGTAGCATGTTTTTGTGTACTGCGTATGATAAACGTGCTACGTTGTGTACAGCTGTAGCAACTATGCCTATCCAATGTGCAGTACGATGTTGCCACAACTATGTCTGATGCTCTGTGTATTGCATGTCATTGAGGCAGCTACGGACATTACTGAGCTGTGCAATGTCTTACAGCAAACATGGATGGCATGCATTATGCGCAGGTGTGTTACGTGTACATGGCCTACACCTCACCTATGACATGCATATTTCATTACCAACATTGCAGTTATATCACACTCACCAGCATGGATTGTCTGCCCTGCTGTCATACCAGAGGGACCTACGAGAATATGAGAGAGATCGTCAGTGGCCACAGCTGTGGCATTGCTACAGTGGGTATGCTAAACTACAGTAGAACAACAGTCAACAGTCACAGGTGTAGAGATGATATTCCATATATCAGTATTGCACAACACTAGGCAGCACAACTGCTAAACACACAGTACACATCTCACGTAGACATAATCTAACAATACAGTTAACTGTAGTCTACAGACAGGGCATGTTACCTGCTCGCTCCATGTGAACATGCTGGGTGACTCCGGCCTCCATGACAACCAATATCACAGGTTGTTGCTGCTGTTGTCCAGGAGCCACCACGCTTAGGAGCAGCTCCTCCACTCTGGTGAGGGGGGGATGAATGGCCACCCCACCACCTGTGGCAAGCTGTTGTCTTTGGATATCAGATGCACACCGCTGGACATGTCTAATTAAATCACTGCAGTGATGGCGTACCTGCTCATATGTCTGGTTATGCATGCCTAGGTCATTTACCTGACGAACAAGATCCTGCCACAGTGCAGTCCGCTCCTGCTGGTGCTGGCTGCTTCGGGAAAACAGCATTGTTTACTGCTGCACCAGGTTTTGCACAATCTCATCTTCCTCTGCTGCTGTGTATGACAGGTTGCGTTGGTGGGCCATCTGGCTGAAAAAGATATGAACAATATGTGTGAGCAAGTCCTGCGGCACACTTTAAACCTTTAACCAAATATATCACTTTACTGACATATATACCATCCATTTGTCTGTCAGAGGTTACACACGTTCAATACCACTTATTGGTTCTCAGGCCACAACTGACTAACAGTGCCTGGCACACTCTATATATCACACCACTATACAACAGTACCCGGCACACTGTTTGTGACACAATGCACAACCTAGACACAGGGGTATATCATGTCAATGCATGAACAGAGATGTCATCCATTGCAATGAATGTAAAGTACAGTTACAGTAGTACCAGTCAACCACCCTAGTCATTGATGCCATAGCCCTGCCTAACATATGTGTACAGTTGTTACTATAGGTGGCATACTGCTGTAACAGAGTATATATGTTGCTGGATACACATGTATACCCTGTAACACACATATGATTGCAGCCATGGTACAGGCATAATTACACACACATCAGACAAACATACAATGCACCACTGTATGCCAACACAGATAAGCATTACCTGTGTACCATACAGTACTGTGTGCCACTACTTACAAACCCTTATGCCTGAGTTTTGTCCTCTGTGCAGACTACAGGAAACACACAAGACAGTGTTTCCAAGCAATGTGAACACACACCATACTGTGCTGTTTAGGCCTACAGCTTCAGGTAGTACTACAGTTCATATGGGAGTTGGATTCACCAGCAGTACCACTCACTAAGCATACATGTATTGCTTTAGCCTACAATGAGACACCACGGTCATCGACAAGGAACTACGTCACATCGTATGCCATACTACTATGTCTGCCTAACAGTACAATACACATCTTTTGCTGGCGTCACAGCTAGGATAGACACTACCATGCCAGATACAACTTCACACTAACCTATCACACCTTTACAGACCTTGCACACATTCAGCGTTACACTTATTCAACCTCACATAGCAGGTATTGCACTGAGTACATGTGTGAGTACATAGTGTCATAGGTAGGTAATATGCTATTGGCCCTAGGGCCTACAGCAGCCTAGCTATATGCTATCTTGGCCTTTGACACACATCTACTTTAATTTCACTTGCCCCTGCCAACCAGAACCACAGAGGGGGTTCCTGGGGTGTATTACCAATCCCCCAAACAATCATCAAGGGTATTTATGACAACTGCTAATGAGGAGCCTTGTTTGCTATTGCTAGGTGGTCTATTCCAGTGTATGGCATATCTCTGAGATAGGAACCTATCCCTCCAGCATGTGCTGTTTAGTGAGCTGACGAGGTTTAGGGCCCTAGAGCATGTATCCCGGAGGGATTCTGATATGTTGCCATGGTGGTTGTCACGCAGCTATGGGTGTGACATACCTCTGTATGTCCGGCAGAGGTCACCTCTGTGTGGCCGGTATGCAATACAGTCTAGATGTGGTTTTGTGAGTCAGTCTGCATAGGGCATCTGTTTGCAGCCAGTATTACCCTTTGTGAGGCATGTCTGTGGCATTTCCACCTGCTGTAGTTGTCATGTGAGGTACATACCACACAGGGCATTGTGATGAGTAGAGGGGAACACTGACCTATACTTCCCTAGATGACACACCTGTTGTCATGACACATACCACACAGACAGATTACAGGTCTAGTGTGGCACTGTCTTTATCAAAGAGGTGGCTACTGTCCACCTGTGTCCCATGTTCCCTTTTCACACCTTCGGTGTTGGGTAGATCTCTACCTATGTGGTAGTTAATGGGTACAGTGTTTTGGAAAGGAGGAATGGCACTGCAGTATCAACATTTGTCTACAGTCCATGCCTTGGTCACCACACACCTGTTGCAGTACATATGGCCCCATGTCTCTCTCTCTCTGTATATATATATATATATATATATATATATATATATATATATATATATATATACACATATCTACACACATACATGTACACATCCATTGCTGTACACATAGATGTACATATAGGCACATGTACAGTCCACCTTTCATGGTGGGGATATCAGTTATGCAACAGTTGTGGGATGTACAGTTATGTGATTATATTGCACAGTGTTGTGCAGAATGCATGTGGGTGTCCTCGGCCCATGTAGCTTTAGCAGGCCTCACTGGCTGTAACACAGCAGATCTGACAAATCAGTCCCACAGTGTTTAACCAGCACATGACATATGCTGTTTTCTATGCCACACACTACGACCTACATAGATATATGCACATAACCTTCAACGACAGATATCTGTCCACCCTTCACTAACAGTTGCAGTATGTCCCTTGCCCTATGCACATATGCAGATACAGATAGATACGTACTGCTGCCACACATGGATGATTTGCAGTGTGTAGAGTACTCTTCAGGAACATCTACTACATGCCAACACATACATATGAGTTACATACCTTACATTTGTATTTCCCTGCTCCGTCTGTTACAGTTTTGCAGGTTTTTTTTTTTTTGTTTCTTTTGGGTTTTCTCCCTCTGTTTCTGTCTCTGTTTCTCTCTCTGTTGTCTGTGTCTCTCTCTCGCTCTCGCTGTCTATCTCCCTGTACCTGCAATGATATTATTGCATGTGTGGACAGCAGGTGCAGCCTGCTTTTCTAGGTATCTGCACTTGTGCATGTGACAGCCTCTGCATCAATTGCTGCCCACCATTCAGTAATTGCATGCAGTCTGTTGTGTGCTGATTGCATTACTCACTGTGATTGCAGTCCACTGCTATAAAATGCTAGGTTAGGTAGGCGTAGCCCTTTCAAATTTCCAAGGTGGGGCCCATGCTTGTTTGCTCTGGACACCGTTGTGTCAGTCAGAAGGTTGGTATATGTCTCTTATCTGAAGCTAGGGTTGTAGCCAGTGATATGCATGTTGTACTCAAACCTGAATGTTGCTGCTTCCAGTACACACTTCTCAGTGTAGACATGTACTCACCCCTCCAAATGCTAACACAGGATACATAGGAGTATGTACTTTCCTTCTGAATTAGACATTTAACTGCCATACAAATGTGGTTAGTGCACTGTATTCCTGTGGCACATGCAGTGTTTGGGAACTGCTATACTGTAATTATTACGTTACTCACCTCTGAACAGTTTGTGGTTTGTTTGTGTACACATTAGCACAGGCTGCTCAACACAACTGGACATATTTCAGTACTGTGTATGCCTACCTACACCCTGGTTTTTGCCTGAATACACAGGTGTGTTGTACCTTTGGGTAGGGGTGCAGAACTGCAAAGAGCATTTTTTATTATCATGTGAGGTTTATCTTGCTGAACATACAGGATTGCTGTGTACCTGTTAGTCTATCAAGGCAAGTAGTCTGTCTGTGTAGCTCCCACCTGTGGACATATCCAGATGGTAGCTAGGGGTTAGCCTATTATACTTTGTCTGTGCACCACAACAGTCTTTTCAACACTGGCACGTTGGCATTGTCACAGTTGGTTGCTAGCAGTACATGGCTACATCCTGTGATATTTCTGTGTTGTACTCCTACATAAGGGCATGCTTGTGGAACTCCTTCCAAAGCTATTTGCAGAGTGTGTAACAGCAGTAATGCTGATATGCCTGTGTGTTTCTGCCTCTGCCAGGCCTCAGATACTCTCAGGTATATATTTGAACGGCCTCAGTGAAAGGTACATATATGTTAGATACACCTGCAATATATTACAAACATATTGCAGTTGAGACTTTCTTGTGAATCAGAGCATATGTATACCTACACCTTTTCTGATGTGCAAGCAGTGTCTACTCTCACCTATTGACATTATTCATTACATGTGATTCCACACTTGTCTGCCTAAAGTTTGTACTTTCCAGAGTGATTCAGTGGGGCACAGCTAACATTTGTTTACAAATCAGGGACATCCCTGTAAAACAGTCACAGTTGGGGTGTCTGGCCTCTGCCCTATTCAACTTTGCCAGTATTTATCCTGGTCTGATACTGCGTGGTGTTTGTAAGGTGCTACTGTAACATTATTCCCTGCTTGGATGGCTGGTTCTCTTTTCACAGTCATGTCATGCAATTCCACAACAACTGCTGGTAAAGACCCACAGAACAGGATTTGTGTTATACCATTCCTAATTTCCATTTCCATTCCCTCATTGTAATGCATGATATATTTATTTCAGCACCAAGTTATTTGTATATCTGCTGTGGCTTAGTAGTAATTCATGCAGTCTATTGTGTCAATGGTCTGGGGTTCAAGACTGGCAGAGGTCTTTTCTTTTGCTGCTGAGCAGAACAAGGGCCCTTCCATAGAGTGACTAAGGCACTTTTAAGCAGTTGTAAGAGGGTTTGCGCAGGTTTGCGTGATGCTTAGCGATGCTTAGCTAAGCGCACACATGTGCACACTCGCTTAAGCCCACTTACTACTGCTTAAAAGTGCTTACTCCCGCTAATCCCCATGCTAATTTATTTTAAAGAAAAGAAAATGGGGAGATATGACAGTGGTGAAAAAAGGGGCACAAAGAGAGACAGACAGTAGGTAAACAAGCTTGAGATGTGCAGGACGGGTGTAGGGAAGGTCCATAACTGCCCATTTCTTTACCAGCAACAGGTGTGCACATGCAATAAATTTGGAGTGAAATTTGAAACCATCCACCCCTGGGAGAGGGGTGAGGACAACAAAGTATGTTGTACTGCCAATTGTAATTATCATTTTACATGTCCAATGGACATGTGTGCGAAATGGGCAGCTATGTATGGGGCGTAATTTTTTTGTGGGTACAGATTGCCCTTTTTTTTTTCAGGTGAGAGTGGAAAGTGAGGTAGAGAAGTAGGTATGTTCGGGGATGTAGGTTGGGAAGATAAACAGACAAGACAGACAAGACGCATACAGGGGCGGTGTATGACACATGGGGTGGGTGAACACAAGTGACGTGGTCAGATGTTTGTAAATCGCAAACCCATGAGCCCACAGACGGTAACAGTGGAACTGAGATCCCCACCCATGGGCAGTCACCACTGCACCTTCACAGCCCCAAGGGTGGCTGTGCTGGGGGCTGCGTTGAGCAGGCAGGCTCACCCGTGAGATGCGCCACTCTCGCCTCAAGCTGGCGTAGGGGATCAGCGACTGAACGCTGGATCTCCCTATGCACCACAGCCCGGACCCTTCGAAGGGTGACAGGTGGCCCTTCTCCACCCACGCTTGCATGGGGGGATGAGCCCCATCCCCTGCAGCGCTTCCACCCAAAGGTGGCATAGGACCAACGGAGGAGGGGAGCCTGGGCTGGGCACCAGACCTGCTGGTGCCAGGAGCACTCGCCAGCTGAGGAGGGACAGGTGGATCCGCTGGGACCGGCCTTCCCATACGTTCTGTGGTTAGGTGTGTTTAATTACAACATAAGCAACAGCATTCAAGATTAGTTGTAACAGCATGCAGTAATATTTCCATTAACCCAACACACCAAGGTTCCAACAGTTGAACAGCAAGCATAACACATGCATATATTGAACGGCAGTGGATATTCCAACAGCATGCAGGGATGTTTGGTAGCAACAGTCCACCATGATTGTGGTGTTTGAACAGGACACATGCATCAACGTGAATGCAAATATTTATAGAACAATAGGACATATGTCCCAACAAATATTTAAGATTACACATACCCATTGAGGTGTGGAATTGCATGGTTTATGCACATACAGTAGGGTGTAGAAAAAAACCTTGATTAACATCTTATAATTACTTTTAGTCTACACTACATTCCTAGTGGCTGCAAGTGTATATCCCCTACATGTATTATTACACTTGACACCATGCATTAGGTTGTGTAATGGGTTTGGCTAGTTCAATATATGCCTGACCTATATCTGACATACTAACTGTCCAAGATGCAGATGTTACTGCTACATATTCCTTGATTGCATTTATATTTCTTTAGCTACATATCTGGATGTTTTCACATGACATTTTCACTTCTATTTGTACAGAATCCTGCATTTCTTGACACACATTTACATTTCTGGGGAACAAATTAACATGCTACTCATGTGCCAGATTTACTTGTGCATGCCAGCCAGTAACTGACTGTTGAGGACTGTATATATGCTTCACAGCTACTAGCACTTCCATCACCCACTTTATATGGGACTGCACAACTCTGGGTTGCAAGCACTTTTTAAAACAGTACTATTTGTATAATGCAAGGGTACAACAACATTTCAAACTAGGTGACACAGACACACTCCGGGTTTTAGACCTTTATTAATGACATTACACACTTTTCCACAGGCTCACTCCTTTATTTGTTATAACGGTGCATATGGAAGACATATTCAAGACATACCTTTATTAATAGGTTAGAACACTCTTTTTCAGGCTCACTCACTTATTTTATATGGCAGTACCTGCAGAGATATTATTCTGGACATAAGTTACCTTTCTTAATGGGTTACTACACTCTTTTTCTGGCTGTCTGACTTTTTTATCTGACAGTACATGCAGTGGACTTATTCAGGCCATTGTATGTCTGTATTATTGCACTACAACACTTTATTTCATGCTCTCTCTCCCCTATTTTATATTACAATACATGCAGAATAATCACTAACCTGCCTGGTGGCGCAGCCTTAGCAGCCTATCTGCATAGGCTTGCTGAATTGCAGCACGGTCACCTGCAGCTGTAAAGTAAATAAAGGGATATTGAGACATACCTATCCATTATACAGAATCAATTATCAATCCTTACATACTGCATTCCATGGCTACCTACTCAGTTGTGGGGAATCCTGCATCCCACGGGCCTCCTGTATCCATTGGTTCAGGTGGTCCTGCTTCCGTCTCTTCAGGTCTGCATGGTGGTGACGGACCTGCTCACCAGTCCAAGGAATGCATGTGACACTGGTGAGCTCATGAGCTAACCGGTTCCAAGCCTCTGCCTTGTACTCTGTCCCATGGAACTGGCCCTGCAGGAGTATTGACTCATGATGGTAGACAAGGAGCCAAACCATGTATTTCGACTCCTCGATGCCCCAACGTTGCACTCGGAAGCGTGTACCCTCTCCAGCACTAGCCATTCTAACTGCAGATGTGAGCTACAATCAGTTCTGGTGAGTATTCCCGCCTATGGGGCTTAAATATGCCGTATTTCCCACACTTTTTTGTGATTGGCCATTTTTGAAAATTCTCGGCTGACTGCAGACCTGCTTAGTAATGGTTAATCTACCATTACTAAGTATATGTATGTTAACAGTGGCTGTTTCTCCTAAGTTGTCATGGCTTAGTGGTTCTGTACTTTGATTATGATGCACAGAGTCCTGTGTTTGAACCTTGTCATTAATTTTATTTTCATACTGTCCAGACAGGCTAGGGGGTGTGGCTGCATTTAAGCAACTTTGCTCTACGTTGCTCCACGGTGCCCTATAATGCCCTGGTTGGTACGGCACACACGTCCGCACAAACACATTGCGTTGGTTAAAGCGCTATTTCACTGTTGGCACCTCTATTGCACTGGGTAAAGCGCTCTTACATTTTGGGAAACTCTATTGCGCTGGGTAAAGCGCTGTTAAACTTTGAGCACCTCTATTGCGCTGGGTAAAGTGCTATTAAACTATGGGCAACTCTATTGCGCTGGGTAAAGCGCTGCTTAACTGCAAGCAATTATATATCAGGATCCTTTAAAAATATATAATTTGTTCACTGATACAGTGGCCATTTCACTGCTTTTTACTAATATTTTAATCATATTTGTCAGGTATTATTCCATATACTGATTTAAAACATAAATGAGAAGGGGAGTGGTGGGACTTGAACCATGAATGCCTTTTCTTTGTGCGAACGCTCTACCATTATGCTATTGCTATTTGGTGTGATTTGCATAAACATTTTCTTTCTTATGCTCTTCCATGTCTGAATTGCTAACTGCAGCTAAGCAATGGGCACACCCATGCACACACGCGCAAATACGGGCAGCTGTTTCAGGAATTAAAAAAAAATAAAATTAATGTTTTACTTTTTATAACTGTGATGGGGGGTTACAATGTAGAGAGTGTGGTGTTGGGTGCAAGGACATTTGAGTGGACTCGCTCTTGTGTAATTTCATTTTACTTTTCCAAACCTTGCAGGGGTGTGGACATTTAGACTGCTCGGCAGTCGGACATGCCCCCTGCTTTCATACACGGTCCGTGTAAGACTTACGGTTGAGTCAGAGTGCCCTCATGAATATTCATGACACGCTGATGTCATACCGTTCAACTGCAGCCTCTGAGTAAGACTTATTAAGTCTTACACGGAGGATTCGTGAATCCGGGGGAATATCTATTCCACCCTTTAAATCACCCACTCATACACAGAACTGGATCATGGTGAAATGGGGCCCTAGGTACAGACATGGATGAGCCCCAGCCTCCCACTCCCCACAGCATTTCTGGTGTCCTATTACTTGTCGCTGTACCCTCAATTAACATAAAAACTACTCAAACATGTCAGCATGTACACTATTTTCTTCCTTAGTTTTGAAATGAAAGCAGAGATATGGATTTAATTTAAATATCCTTTGTTGGCTAGATTAGTCCCACTAGGCTAGTAACATCTCTTCAGGGCAGATCCCCGCTGGTAGTTATTCTACTAGGGGAAATTTAGCCAGGGCACTGGTGAACTTTCCTCTGTTCATTTTTATATCTCGTGGATGTAAAAGATCTTAGTCTTACAGCACCTACCATTAAGACAGATTTGGCCTCAGTTTAACATCACAATCCAAAGGGCGACATACTCAGGAGTACAAACCCTTCCTCCTTACCAATTTGTGGTGGTAGACCAGGGGTGTACTTTTGTTACCTATCCATAAACCCAGCTTGCATTTGAAGAGGGTGAGGGGAACTATATTATTTGATATGAAGGTGATTTTTGCTCTAGAGAAAAAGAATTCTTTGAGTGAGGTGTCTATCATGCCAGCACTCTCCTTTTATAATTCAGTGAAGACTAAAGTTGTGGGGTTGTTAGTTTTGTGCATATGAAAGCGGTTGCTCAAAACATGGTCATTTGAGGCCCTGTAGCCCAGGCAGAAGTCACCACTAAATAGTCTACCAGAAAAAGAAAAAAGATAAAGGGCTCTATGGTGTTCTGTATAGGTAAAAAAACACAGGTATTTGATTTTCTTTGTGAGAAAATGTTTGGGTCTTTCAAGTTAAATCCACTGTCTGGACTGGTACATGCTGAAGGACGCACGGTGTTCAATTACAGGTCAATAAGGGATAAGTAGAGTACTGTAATATTCCTGGACCTGCCCTTGGAGATCAACTGGCTAAATAGAAGAATTTACTAAGAACTATGGCTACACGGTGATGAAAAGAGAGCTCATTGTTAACAAATTGGCCTTGCTCTTTGATAACTGTGTGCTGTTAAAGTGATACCATTAATGTAGAATGAGCAAGAGTGTGCCTCTTTACCAAAGGATATGATATTATACATCTGGGCAGTTACCTTGAGACCATGCTGGTACTACCATTTGTCTGTACTTGCTAGTCCCTCTTGTAGAACCTTGGGGTCCTCAAAGGAGCTGATAATCACTCAAGGCAGTCAAAGGCTGTTGACATTAGATTTGATGTCAGAGAGTAAATATCAAACACGAGTGGTCCCAGTGCTGAGCCCTGTTGGTAATGAGCCTTTATAATAATAGTGTGCCCCGATGTTATTTTGTTGGGTTCTGTCTGTGAGTCATTTTGCTATATACTGGGTAACATAAGAGTTTGCATTTAGTTTGATGAGTTTTTTCTAAAATGTCTGAGTGAGGAATGGTGTCAAAGGTTTCGGCTATGTTGAGATAAGCTGTGTGTACTGACATGCCCCCATCCAAGGCCTCAGTAACATTTTCAGAGAAGTTGACCTAGTTAGGCAGGCAGGATCTACTCTTCATAAACCCCAAACTGACTTGGGGTAATAGAGTTTAGGCTGACAATGTCCATGTTTATGATGCATTCCACTGCCTTACAGATAAGGCAGATTGGCTTATAGTTTCCAGGATCAGTTGTTAGATCTCCCTTGTGTAGGTAAATAACCACCACAGTTCTTCTAGCCTCAGGCATCAAGCCAGAAGAGAAGTTGATGCTGAACTGATTGTGGAGTGGGTCAGGGAGACTCTGTTTCATACAGGTAAGGAAGCACCTCATTATGTTGCCAAGCCCCATAAAGTCAGTATGTTTTACCTCTAAGAGGATCTTTAGGAATTGTTCTGCGGTGATCTTTTGCAGGGAGGCTGATATGGGGTTAAGTATGTGTAGGCTAGGTGGAGATAAAGGGGTGAAGTGCGAAGTAAATGTATACTGAGTAGGTAGAATCATTAAATATCATCTCAGAACAGTGCTGTTTATTGTTTCTAAGGCTCCTGATAAAGGTGAAGAAGGACTTGTTATTGGTGACAATTCTGAATTCCTACATTTAAGGAGGTTAGATGCATTGGCCTGTAATTACTGATGAAGTCTTTCCTATCCTTATGTACTGGGTAACCCAGGATAGTTTCCAAGTGTCAGGTACAGTGCCATTTTCTAAGAGTTAGTTGAAAATAGGCTGCAAAGTGGGTATTATTTAATTTTAGTTCTATTAGAGATTTTGTCTGGTCCCATAGATGAAGTTGTCTTTATTTTTGTGAAAGTATTCCTAATCATTAAATCAAAAATTAAAGAAAAATACACAATAACTTGTTCTTTAGTAGCATTAATGGAAATAATGTTTTTACTTAGTCACTATGATGTAAGCATCATATATAATTTCATCATTAAGTAGAATGAGTTAAATGGATAATGTCTTAAATGTAGTGAATTTATATTTTATAAAATGCTGGTTTCTTTAAAGAATTACAGAAAAAAATGTTTTTATAAGTAATCTTAACTATCTTCATTTCAGATTTTAGTTTTCCCAAGTTGTATTATAATTTCTCTTTCTCTTATTAATATTTGTAGGAAATTTCTTGAGTTGCATAATTCTGTTTTTTTTTATTCTGTATAACCTTCTAATATTTCTGTTCTCTCAAGTAAAAAGTGCATCTTTGACAGTGTGAAAGCGTAAAGACTCTTTCAGGTGGTTATTCAGTAAAATTTACAATGACAGATATCCATACTGAAGCTCCTTTATATTTAATACATTTTACCAGTCAGTATTAAGAATTTGAGGGGAAAGTTCACAATTATCAGACTGAAGTATAGATTGTACTTTATCACATATAGAAGTTTTTATATGAAAATCCATGTTAAATATTATGGTGTTCTGATAAGATAAAATCAAACAGCATGAAACTTCAAAACTGCTTACTTTGTTTGAAATGTTGTCTGCTACTATATCAAGTATATTATCACCGCTCATGTTACTAGGAACCATTTAGGTTAACCTATAACAGGATATAATATTTACAAATTCTTTTTCAAAATGGGAGGTAGTACATAATGTATTCAACTTTATATCAGGGTAGTTAAAATCACATATTAGTATCATGTTTTTACTATCCTCAACACATTGTTTTAAATTTTACAAACATTCCCAGTGTTCCCTGCGGGACATGCTTGGGGTAGAATAACTTAAAATTTTATAAGTACCATTTTTCTGGTCCATATCAGAAACATAAACAACAACAATCATTTCAAAGTATGTCATCACTTTAACAAGACATGATGGTAAAGATTTATGGACTCAAAGTTACTGCTCTACCACTAAGACTACTCGTCAGATATCCATATTTAAGACAGTCTTTTAAATGATAAACCAATCGAATTACAATATTCATTAATGGCAATAACAACAAATCCAGAAAGTTAATCAGATTTATTGTACAGCCTTCTAGCATTGCACAGGAAGCATTTTATAATTTTATCAGGCATTATATTTATTTATTATATCAGATTTGATATTTCATTGCATAAACAACAATTGATCTGATACTTAATTTTACTTGATACATATGAAGCACCATACCTGTTTAAGGCGACCTGTCTCTAGAGAACAACTTCCAGTCAAAGATACACTTCTCCCAACATATAATTAATTATATGTTGTGAAGTAAAGTCAGTTGTCACAACCAGTTGTTAAAAACATGAGCTTTAGTAAACTTGTAGTTGAACCATAACATACATGGCATAATTTCATTAAGAACATACTCTGTATTTAAGCTTTCGAAATATTCAGTAGTGCCAAGAACAACATTCTTCATATGGTTAAGAGGTGTATGATTCAGTTCATTAGTTCTTGCATAAATAATCAAAATCTTTTCACTTGGTTTTACTGATGTCAGTCTAAACATACATAAGATTAGGTATGTTACTAAATTTCAGTCTGGATAAAGCAGGTATTGCATGAGTGAACTTATCTAAATAACAGAGTTGGCTGGACACATGCTTCAGAGTTCAGTCTTTCAAAATTAGAAATTCATGGGCATTCTTTTGTTTTATTCCAGTAGCTACAGACTGTTTTTGAGTAGCTAAAATATCTTGAACTTTTACTGTCTTCCTTTTTTTAACATAATTGTCACAAATATTTGTTACTATATCATCCCCACCTAAGGTCTCTATTCCAGTGTGTAAATCATTTCATCATTGCTTAAGAATCATTTATTGTTTCCCTTCTTCATTGCGTTAGTTAAATGGCAGGTCACCCACTCCCATGCATGAAGGAAAAACTGAGTTGATATGTTCAATATAGTTAACCACTAGCACTATTTGTATGTGTCACAACTACTTCTGGATACAAGCAGCTATTGGTGACACTGCATGTAGGTTTAAGATGGTCATAGTAATGATACCAGAATTTAGAGGAGAAATATGTTCACCTTGACTTTTACCTCGTGTAATTAAGTTAATCTGGTTCAGAATGTAGGTGCAACTCTTACTTCCCAAATGCAAGGATTGTCCAGCAAGAAGCAGTGGGTCTTGGACCCTCATACTGTAGCAGCACCTCTCACATGACATCACAGGGTATGTAGTCATATGCCTTCTTAATGGTCCAAAAAACACATGTAGACATACCACTTAACCACTCCCAAAATCATAGTAGGAGACCATAAAGATTTATATGAATGGGTGCAAAATCATAGCATTTAAGATTTGCTTATGTGGAAATCTGTGGCAGAGGGTGGCGTGGGTGATGTATATTGTATAAATATGGCCTCTGGGAGGTGTGGCCTGTAAAACTGGGATCATTGTGGTCCTAGTATACAAAGTCAGAGTATGGAGGTAGAAAGACTATGTTTCAGTCCTGGCCTTCTGAGCAGTCTTTTAAGAAATCTGCACTAACTTTTCCACTTCCCATAGAAAGGGAGCCAGGACTCAATAAGAATTTTTTATAACAGTGATTTAGAGCTGCTGAAAGGCTAGACATCTTCCATGCAATAATTAGAGTCCGCATTCTGTAAATGCATATAAATATTATTAATTTATTGATGTTATTACCATTAATAATAAAGTTGTGTAAAGGTCTTTCAGGAATATCACTTGAGTATAAATACATCAGAAAAGTATTTACTGTCTAGTTATGCTATGTTGTAGTTTGTAAGTGGTGGGCTAACAGCCTCATTAACCACCTAACCACCTACCCATTCCTTCAGTACCAGCAACAAGGAGCTGTTAGTTGTGGTGTAGTGGTCAAAAAGGGTGCTAATCCCTCTAACAAAGTATAAAAAAACCCAACAAAAGCAGACACAATGCAGACACCTTAGTGATGACATACTCCTGATTCAAAACACTATTGTTCTACAGCCAGGTAAAGGTGAACTTTATAGCTCTTATTTATATAGTCCCACTTATCCTGGCAACAGTGTTATCCAAAACAAATTAAAACTGCAGCATACCAGTAAAGCCACAAATAGTAGCAAAGGTTCAGTTTAGATGTTGGCTATTAACACTTTTTAAAAAATTATGTTACAGGTTGGTTATGGAAAAAGCAAAGGACTTACTTCCTGCAAAATTAATAAATTGCCATAAGTGAATAGCATAGCAAGAAAAGAAGCAATAAGAGCTATTGAGCAGACATTCTCCTAACAAAAGCTTTCTTAATCTGTGTAATTATAAAACAAAATAAACACTTCTACTAAGAAATGTTTTAAGTTTCTCCAACTTGATGCAATGCTGTCTCTTACTGGCTTGCTCTTACTGATGGTTTTAAAACCGCACACTCCCAAGTACCCAAATACATTAAACTAAAACATGTTGTACACAAATCAAGCATGAAATGCCACCAATGGTTTTCTCTGTGTATGAACACTTAAATAAGCCACTGAATTCCACAACTCTAAACTGACTTATCTTATTTCTCTGGAATTCAGGTTAAGTGAACAAAGTAGTAAGATAGTGTTTGATTATTTTGCATTACAACGTAGGTGAAGTAACCTAAGACTGATTCATCAAGTGGATTTGAAACTGGTATAATGAGGACAGAATTTAGTTGAGCTAAAAAATGTGTGAATGTGGTACTACTGTATTTTAAATATATGGGTGTACTTAAAGACTACTGCAGATGAATGAGTAAGCATTCCTGCCAGGACTGGTCTCTCTGCCAATGGTCCCTCTTTGACTGTGTCATGCTCCAAGAAGCTGGTTTCTCATTCATTCTACACTGAGCCACTGAAAGTCATCTAGCTGTCTACCATCAAATTTGAGTAGATGTAATTCGTAATGTTGAAGTCGCAGTACATGCAAATAGATGGCACTAGCAAACTCCAGCAACCCATCCAGTACTGACACAGGTACAAATAGTACATCTACTATTCTGGGGCCAGGATGGAATCTGCATTGCTATTTCTGACTCTGAAGTTCAACTATTGAACAGTCTCCGTTCCAGCATTCTAACACACCTTCCATATATCATAGACATCCTTAAACCCTCTGGTCACAGCATTCATCAATGTCCTCTCATAGTGCATTGTAGGTCCCTACCACATTCTCAGTGCAATGGTATTAACTTAAATCTGGCTTAAATGATTCACCTTCTGACTATCATGCATGTTCCAATCCCTACCCTTATTTGATGCCACTAAGTCAGATCATTGATAATATTGTGTGTATTTTCCCTTTCACTGTGCATATACCAGGTTTCTTTGCCTTCCCTCATTTACTGCCAATCCATCTGCTTACTATTTTAGTAAATGTGTGTTGTATAGCCTTTTCAAACGTAATCATGCTTTCACTTGCACTGGTAGAGATAAAGCCCTGACTAGGGCCCAGGTAATCCAATTTCCAGTAGTGGCTTTGGTGCCTGATGGGTACAGGCAGCAAAGATGGGCAAGGTCATCCAGTGGGGGAGAGAGCATCCTGTAGGGGAGAGGGTATGAGATCAGAACCACATCTGTGAGATTTCAGTTCACTGCTGGAGACCTACAAAACAACTGAGTGGTGCTTTCTATGGGTGGACAGGGCAATCCTACTCACAATGCCTTGCAAAAGTGAGGGGTGGTGTAGTGCTGATATCTATTGCACTGTCCACTCATGGGGTCTCATTAAGTAATACACTGGGAAGGGCTACAAAGAAAAATTCTGAGATGCCATTTACGGCTGCCTAAATGATGTTTCCTCCGAGATGACTCTTGTTCCAAGTGATGGGGTAAGGAATGAGCTGATTGGCCGAGAGTGGGCTAATAATTGCCAAGCAATGAAAGGAAAGTGGAATAAAAAAATCTTAGTGGGGCATGGCTAAGATGGCAAGCTGAGAGCAGGATTTCTGCTCTGCTTCATTCATTCATTTCTGACAGGAAGACTTTGCTTTTTATCAGAAACTTCTTAAAAGTACTAAATTATTGATCTGGACGATTAGTGGATTATTTTGCTGAAAAAAATTACAAATGTTTTATATATTTTCCTGTCAAAATATGAAGAGGAAAATCTTACTGAAGAAAGATGACTCACTGAAAGGCTGCCCTACAAGAAGACTCAATGAAGAAGGAGCTACAGTCAATTCTTTCAAACTTCCAAGACTTATTCTTAAAACTGATAAATTAGATTCCAAAGTAGGTAAAATAAAAGAAGACCGTACTAAACAAATTAAATTAATCGGCAATGTCATTAAACAACAGAAACCCAAAATAGCAGCTTTAGAAGACTCTGTTACAGACACAGACATCAGATTATCAGAAGGAGAGCACAACATTAACTCAATTTTAAACAAAATAATACATTTATGGAGAAAATTGTTGACTTGGAAAACAGGGCAAGAAGAAACAATGTTAGAATTTATGGGGTCCCTGAACAACAAGAAGATAACAATATGCTAAATATTCTAACATCTTGCATCCCCAAAATAGTAAATCTCCTGGAAGCCCTGTCATATGGAATAGAAAGGGCTCAAAGATCTCTGGTTACTGTACCTCCAAATAAAAAAAAATCACCTCCTAGATCTGTCATAGTCAAATTCTTATCTAGCTAGGATACGGGCCTCATACTGAAAACAGCCTGGTCACCTTCACCTTTGAAAATAGGCAACTCAGTGATTAGATTTGAAAATGATTACTCTTCCCTAGTGGTCTCAAAAAAGAAAAGCCTGCATACCATTGCTAAAGTTATTGAAAAAATCTGGAATCAAGACCCATCTGATCTTCCCTGCAAAACACAGAGTTTTTCTGCCTGAGGGAAAAAATAACACTTTAGAAGATGCTATTTCTTTTGATCAGAAGAAAAATCTATTGAACTCTGTTGAAGACATGGACCTAAGGATATCATTAAAGAGACAAGTTACAAAGAGTGACTGGACTGTTAAGGAGAAAAAAGTGATAGAGACAAATAACCCTTTTAACTGCAATTTTGATTAATTACTTTAATTTAGGATGCTTTAACATTTCTCAAAGAAAATAATCTAAAAGGTAACTCATTTTACTTCTAAAACAAACAACTTAATATGTATTAACTTCTCTACTACTGTAGTTTGAAATAATACTACTAGGGATAGCTAAATGCTGAGTAACAGTCTTACCTTGACTAAAATGAAATAAACATATAGGAAATATATGAGTTACGCTCTTCTGTTAAGAACACCCTCTTTTATTCATTGGCCCTATCCCCACTACTTCATAAAAATATTTATTTTATTTATTTTACATTTGTTGACTGGGATAGTCCAACTGGATACATGTCCATTTTCAGCAGAAGCCCAGGGAGAAAAACTCCAAAGGTAGTTACAAAAGCAAACATAACATAATACACATTAAGCAAAGTTTATAGACTCTGTTGAGACATGTAAGTTATACAATCTCACAAACTTATGTTATAGTTTAACAAACAACAACACACATAAATTGCAGATGAAATAGTGTTGGTACCCAAATATTAGTAAAGATTTAGTCAAGCTTGGAGCAGGAACATAACCGATCAGAATTGAAATACTGCTTGAGACTTTTCTTAAATTGAGTTAGGGTATCTCTAGAGTAATGTCAGCAGGCAGTGAGTTCCAAGTTTTGTCAACAGAGTTAGCAATCTGAGAGTCACCGGCTGTGTTGTTGGATTTGACAGTTTGAACTTCCAGTCTATTAGATGAGCGAAATGGTTTGAGGTTACAGTGGGGGTAGATGATATTTTTAAGTGCAGGTGTGTTATCAGGCTGGTTAAGTACTTTATGAGCCACTATAAGTTGGTTGTACTGAATTATGCTGGGCAGTTCTAGCCAACCAAGATAATTTAGGTTTTTATAGTGATGTGTTCTGTAGGGCATGACAGTGACAAATCTAGCTATGTGAGTAAAGCAGCTAGAAAGTTTATTAAGATCAGTTTTGTTTAAGTTGGTAAGTAAAGTGGAGGCATAGAAAACGGTAGAAAGTAGATGAGAACAGGCAATGGCAGTTCTAGCAGGTGGGGGTAAAAATGGTTTAAGCCCATACAGTGAGCCAAGTTTTTTTATTAATGGTTTTGATGGTTTTATTGACATGCACATCAAATTTAAGATTGTTATCTACGATAACACCTAGGAGTTTCGTGTAGACATCTGGGGAGATTATGGTGCCATTATTAGACCTGATGGAGAAGGATAATACTGAGCTTCTATCAGAACAAGTTGTTGTTCCCATTTAGCCATAACTATGTTGGCGTAGCTATTGGCACATGAAGCGCCCATAGCTACACTATCCAGCTGTCTGTATATGGAATGTTCATACATGAAAACATTATTTTCTAGAATAATTTCAACTAGAAAGCATAGAAGATCTATAGTTTGAGCATCATACAATCCATCTTGCTCAAGATACTGTTGCAGTGACATAATAGCAATCTCATTGGGAATTACCATAAAGAGCGACTGCACATGAAGAGCACAATCTTTAGTAAGTGGATGATCTTTAATGTCCGTGTGCAAATCTATCAAAAGGATATTGCTATTCTTAGCTAACACAGATTTCAAATGATGTTCTACAAAATAGACAAGGGTTCAGTGCACCATCCACGGCCTGATACAATAGGCCTCATCGTAGGACTGCTAGGGTGTTTGTGTATTTTAGGTAATCCCTGAATAAAAGGAATAGTCGGCTCTTCTACAAAAAGATATTTATACAAGTCCATAGTGATCTATTGACACTGCATGCTTTCAGGGCGTTTTTGCGTGGTTGGGCGCATAGCGCAGCAGCGGTTATACAGGTTTAAACTATTTCTGGCTCCGCCAAGTCTGCTCTTCAATTTTTCCCTTAGAAGCTCTACTCAGTCTATTTAGCTGTATATATTAGCACTTGTTTTCGGAACTTCTATCCTTAGCAAGCACTCATAATAAAATAAGCACTCTTACCCTAAAGTAAGCACTACAGGCATCCACTACCCCCTGTGAATACCCACTTCCCTTAAAGGCACAGCACTCCTTATAATATTCTAGTATGTCGAGTGGTAGACCACTAGCATCCTCTCTTGTTCAGCTGGTTAATCTGGGAATCTTAAGACAATGTTACAATTGTCTCATGTACACAGACAACCCTCTCCTCCTTCCTACTAACACATATACTTGTGAGAGATGCAACTATATAGCCAGACTGGAGGCTGAACTCTCTCAACTCAGGACTGGCAAGACCAGACAGGAGGAGAAGGTACCCACACCCAAAGCAAAACCGGTCACACATAAAACCACCACTACTACAAACCAAACACATAAGAACACAAAGACATACTCGGAGGCTCTTATAAAAAACTTACCAAAACAACAGAGGCCTCCAAAGCAGACACCCAGAAATACACCCCCACAAAACGCAACACCTACAACACATACCTCAAGCAACAGGTGTGTCACACAATCACAGCCCCTAAGGCAAAACACTATGCCAGAGACATTAGTAATAGGTGACTCTATAGTCAGACACACCGACGTTCCACTTATCAGGCTGAATAAGGAGAGGGTAACGGTGAGCTGCCTATCGGGAGCAAGGATCCGCCACATTACACACGCACTCAGGTCACTCCAAAGCAAGTACAAGTATGATGCAGTCATTGTCCATGCTGGTGTGAATGACCTGAGACGTACTCCCTGGACTACATGAAAAGAGACATTGAGGAGCTCTCCGATTATGTAGCCCAGACTGGTATGACCCTGACCCTGAGCAGCATCCTGCCTTCACCAAGAATGATGCCTCAGTACAAATACAAAATGATCAGTTTTAACAATTGGCTTAATCACTGGTGTCATTCTAGGGGGATCCAGTGTCTGTCAGCCTGGGATGACATGCTGGACAGGCCACGTTGCTTCGCAAGGGATGGCTTGCACCTGTCACCACTGGGCTTCCGGATACTGGCCAAGGCTCTTGCCACCCCCATAGTGCCTTTTTTAGGCAATGCTCAAAAGACAAATCAACCTCCATAAAAAACAAAAATGGAAAAAAATTAAGGGTAATGCTGCTCAACGCCAGAAGTCTAAATCTCAAGATGCAGGCACTCAAAGCACTTCTCAGTATGGAGAACATCGATGTCTGTGCAGTAACTGAAACCTGGTTCAAGGCTCCTGAGAGCACTTCATTGCTAACAGGCTATACCTCATAACATGCGTTGCCTCAAGTTCCAGGCGAACCACAAAGGAGGGGAGTGTCCATTTTCATAAAGGACACCTACACCTCTCGATTGGTGGCTACCCATGAAGCATCAGAAACCATACAAGTTTTACTCACCATAGGCAAAACTGCCATACAACTGGTCGCATGTTATAGAACACCCTCCCAATCCCAGGAATCTCATCAAGCATTCCTGAAAACACTGGAGGATATGAATGTCACACCAAACACCATCATATTGGGTGACTTCAACTACCCCAACATAGACTGGGCCCACTATTCTAGCCCTAACACCCTAGCCCAAAGATTCCTGGAATTCATTAACTCAAATGCTATGGAGCAACTGGTCACTTCTCCTACGAGGAGAGATAATATACTTGACCTGATTATCACAAACATGGGGTCCAAATGCTCCGCACCGGATATAAACCCCACTATGACAAGATCTCATCATAAACTGATCACGTTGGATGTACATATCCCACCGCCACCCCTAGAACAAAAGACTACAGTGAAAAACTTTTCAAAAGCTGACTTTGCACTCCTTAAGTCAGAAATGATATCCTTTAAGCCTACTGGGTTAATGGAAACCACATCCCAAAATGCTGAATCCTTCACAAAAGCCTTCTACGGACATCTCCAAGAATGCATGGATCAAGCAATCCCAACTAAAACCAAGACCCTCTCCACCAAGGGAAAACGCCGGTTTGGTGGACCCCGCTATAAACAAACTGTACAACAAAGAAGGAAGCTACTGCAGGACAAAGCCAAATCCCACAAGGGAAAGGCTTCCCTGATCAGCACAAGTAAAAAACTACGTTCTCTCATAAAAACATCTAAAGCAAACTTTGAGAAAAAGATTGCCAAGGATACCAAAGACAATCACAAGGCCTTCTTCAATTATGTCAGAACCTTGGGAGGAAATTCTCAGATATGCTCTGAGTTAGTACACAACGACAAAAAATTCACTGACCCTACCGACATTGCCAATATTCTGGCAGATAGGTTCAGTGCAAATTTCTCCCCTCCTTCACCCCCTAAAGATGAAGTAATTATCCTTGCTGAATGTAACCTACCTGTCATCACAGACATACAGGTGAAATCAGCACTCAACAAAGCAAAAAACACAGCATCTATGGGACCCGATGGTATCCCCGGTTGCGTGTTACGTGAACTTCAAGATGAACTAAACCCGCACCTAAGAACGCTATTCAATCTTAGCTTCACTACAGGATATGTACCTGAACACTGGCGCACAGCAACAGTGGTCCCACTCCACAAAGGGGGAAATTCTACTGACCCTGGTAACTACCGCCCCATAAGTTTGACCAGCCTGGTCTGCAAGGCTATGGAAAGAATCATCATGGAACTCATAAATGGCGACATTGGGGATCTGCAGACCCTTGATCCCACCCAGTTCGGTTTTGTAAAAGGCAGATCCTGCCTCTTAAACCTGGTTGACTTCTTCGAGACGGTCACTAGTGCCATCGACGAGGGCAAGGCTGTCCACACTGCCTACTTGGACTTGGCTAAAGCCTTTGACACGATACCACACTCTGGCATCATAGACAAGCTCAGCAGCCTAAATGTAAATCCATATGTCACAAGATGGGTAGCAAACTGGCTAAAAAACAGAACCCATAAGGTCAAAATTGCTGGAGCCATGTCAGACTCAAAACCAGTCACGAGTGGTGTCCCACAGGGATCAGTCTTGGGACCACTCTTATTCGGCATTTACTTCTCAGATGTGAAAGCAAATATGGGAGGATTATGGCTGACAAAGTTTGCAGATGACTGCAAACTGGGTGCCATAGTTGATTCACCTGCTGACACACACATCCTACAGAAAGGTCTCACTGAAACGGACAACTGGTGCCGGAATCATGGCCTCAAACTTAACGCCAAAAAATGTATAGTCATCCACTTTGGGAAAAACAAAGTACCCACAAATTATCACGTAGACAATAACCCACTGAATACGGAAGAAGTAATCAGAGACCTGGGGACTCAAGTCGATAGTGACCTCTCCTTTGACAACCATGTTGCCAAAGTGGTCAGAAAGACATTCAACCTTGCCCATCTCATCATGAAGGGATTCTCATCCAGATCAAAGGAGGTCATTGTACCTCTATATTCCTCCCTTGTCAGGCCCATGATTGAATATAATGCTCCATTTGGGATGTATCTCACCCGGCACATGCAACAACTGGAAAGACCCCAGAAGTACCTCACCAAGAGGATCATAGGTCTCAAACATGTGCCTTATCCAGCTAGATTAAAGAAACTCCAGCTCTATTCAGTAGCATACCGCCTGCTCAGAGGTGATTTGTGCCTAACATATAGGGCCATGTCCAACCAAGAACTGATGGACATGCTCCATCTCAAAAAATCAAAATCCACCAGAACCACGCGAGCTAAAGATTTCAGCCTCTGCACAAATATGAATAGGACATGCTGGAGGGATAGATTCATAACACAGAGGTTACCCATACTCTGGAACAAAATCCCAGTTCATGTGAGACAGAGCCCTTCATTGGCACTGTTCAAGAAAAATCTCGATGCATGGATGGGAGATCGCAAGTTTACCCCGGGAGTCACCTCAGTGTCACTACTAGACAGAGGTATAGTTTACTAAATAATGGGGTCCCACATGTGTCACTACTAGAGAGGCGCAACTATATAATACGGGGTGGCGGAAGCCACATCACTGTTGGCTAGGCTTATAAATGCCCCCGGGCAGATAGCCTAGTACACTACTATGAAACTATGAAACTATGAAATAAGTCATTCCATACTCTAAAAATGCATTGCTCAACTTGTTCACTTTCAATCTGTTCATACACTTGCCTATCATTAAGCATCTGGTACATGACATTACTATAAAAAATATAATCCATGATCACTAGGGGTCCTCCTTTGTCAGCTGGCCTAATACAGATGGTTTGATCACGACACAAATTTTCAAGTGCATCTCTTTCACTACTATTCAAGTTAACAAAACATTTAGTATGACTTCTGTTATCATACAAAGAATATGTATCTTTAATATAGGCTTTTTCAAATGCTTCCACAACCCCCACTGTAGTGGGTACATAACTACTAGCTTTCTTAAAAACATTTATACCATTAACATTCATACTAATATCCTGATATTGCAATTTCAACATCAGGTTCCTGGTATACGTTTTTAATTCAGTAATGTTGTCACTAATTATCAATCGATCAGAGGGTATGAAACTCATACCTTTATTAAACACTGTCTTCTCAGCCTGATTTAGAGTCCAACTGGAAATAGTCCAGATCAATGACCGTTCTTCGTTTGCCACATCTTCTTGATGGTTAAAGTGTTCTCCTCTTCCAAGGATGCCTTCCTCTTCAGCATGCCTCTCCCCTGGTTCTGATCATAAAAATTTGGTGTACATATGGGAAAGGGCATGTTCGCACAAATATTCCCTTCCAGCAATGCCATGTGCATGTTATTGCTGCTATTAGCTTGAATAGTTGCTTTCCTATGTGCTCCACCTCAAAATGGAGGCGAAACAGATAATTCAGTAACCGCTGTACTGTTCTGGCTAGCCTGGTGGGCAGGAGTCACTTCCTTATCTCCCATGTTTTGCTGCTGCTCCATTCTTAAGGTGGAATTACAATTGTTAATGTTTTCATGTATGAACATTCCATGTACAGACAGCTGGATGGCGTAACTATGGGCACTTCATGTGCCAATAGCTACGCCAACATAGTTATGGCTAAATGGGAACAACTTGTTCTGATAGCTCAGTCCAGGAATTTTGTTTTTATCTGAGATTTGTGGATGACCTCTTCCTTCTTTGGGAGGGAGGTGTATCCAATCTTCAGTCATTCTTGCATGATATCAACAACAGCATGCAATTTTTAAAATTTACTGCCAAGAGCTCTGCTAGATCTATTGAATTTTTGGATGTCAATATAATGAGGAAAGACACAGTGGAATATCATACTGAGATTTTTCATAAGGAATGTTACAGGAACACTTGTGTTCATAGACAGAGCATGCACCCTAAACATGTTTTTAAAAACGTGGTTAAGGGACAAGCATTAATGACATCCAGATTAACGGCAGATGATACCACATTCTCTAGAGAACTGCAACATCTAGAAAAGAAGTTTTTAAATAGGGGTTATAACAAAGGAGAAATTGAGCCAGTGACTTGTAATATGGCCACATTAAGAAGAAGTAAAGGTCAACCATACGTTTCAAATTCTTGTGAAGTAAGTGAAGAGAGAGTTCCTAAACATAATCCTTTGAGGATTACAGTAACGTATGCCAACAATATTAAGTTACTACAGGATATATTTTCTAAGAATTGGAACATACTTTGTTCAGATGATCGAGTCAGTAATATAGTGGGGAGAACTCCAACATATGCATATAAAAACAAAAAATCCCTGAAAAGACTTCTCTGTGGCCCTAGGAATGGATCTGCAGTCAGTACTTATAATAAATCATTTCCTTGCAACTCATGTAATTATTGTTGTTACATAGATAGGACGGGGACATTCAGGCATCCAGATACAGGTAAGACATTGCACTTTAAGATTTCAGCTGACTGCATTACCATAAATATAGTGTATCTAGCATAGGGTTTCCACCTTTTCAAATAGCCAAAGTGGGACATTTTTGGGACAAACATCAGCTTTTACAGGCCGACACATACCCACGGTCAGTACAAAGGATAGAACCTAACTGTTTTGCCTAAATAAAAGCTTATTCTTGTAGCATTTTAGTTGCTTATTCTGTTTCTTATAACATTTAAGTATTTTAGATACAGAATAACTGTTTTATGTAACTATTACATAAAAATATAGGAAATAATTTTGTCCTAAAATCTCAGGACATTTGCCATTTTTAAATTTTTTTGTCAGGACACAACTGCCCAAAGAGGGACTGTCCCTCGCAAAGTGGGACAGGTGGTAACCCTAATCTAGCATATTGTACCCTTTGCCCCTCATTTTATGTAGGAATGACCACACGCAGACTACAGGATAGGGTCAGAGAACATGCCTATGATAAATCTAGAAAGGCAGATACTAATGCCCTAGCCAGGCATACTATGGATATGGAAGCATCACATACTTTCAAGTTTATGGTGATGGAAAAAGTCTGGATAGGTAATAGAGGAGAGGCTATCAGGAATAGAGTTGAGACAAAAGAACAAGAATGGATAATCAGGATGCGTGCAAACATGGGTAAAGGTTTCAATGACAAAATCAGTATTAAACCTGTTCTGCTGACCAAACCAGTAAATAGATAGTTTACTGTTTATATTATTATACTTTTTAACTATATGAAGTTATATAATGTGTTTTTATCCAGCTTACTTTGACTTTGAATGAGCTTTGAGATTTAAATGCTTTGTTTATTTTATGCATGAAAGAGTTAATATGTATAAGTGAAGTGACTTTTACTGGGAAATACTATGATTGGTTGGAGCTCATTATAAAAAATGGGGAAATGATGCATTGTATTGTGTGATGAAGTAGCTTTGGCTGCGAAAGCGCTCACCTTTTTACTTGGATTAAATTGTTTGATGATTTTATCAGCTGTGGTCTGGTATCTCCTATTTTTTTCATTTTGTGTTGCTATTTTATTGGGAGACCAGTTTACCTACACCACTTTACTTTTCTGCAAATTATTTTAATATTTAAAAGATTTGTGTACTCTAATTATATAAATAAAGATCTTATAGTAATATTATTCCTGATAGCTTTCACAAGTGGATGTTTAATATCATTTAGCACAAGAAGAATGACTGCGTTAAAAGATAGTGGGTTCATATACTGGCACCAGTTCCTGAATGGGAATACAATACATTCTGCAGTTTATTGCCAAATACAGTATAGAAAATGGTTTATTATCAGAATGTTGAGTTGCCATGTCTGCAGATGGAAACTTCGAACACAGATGTTCGAATTTTCATCTGGCTGAACATCTCAGTGTTCAAAAGTTTATATTAGCAAATGCACTGTGCACAGCACCCCATGAGTGGGTGTTGGGGGGGTTTGCTCCCGTGCAGAAACATGATGTTAGGTATGAGTTTCCTTTACCTGAGCTCCTATACAGACATCACATTATCTGTTCAACAACAATGTCGAATCTGCTGAATTCATTCAGCTGATTCGACATTGTGACCTGTTCGATATTTTGATTTTCAGTTTTTTATTTTGTGTTTTGAAGGGAAAATATTTTTTCCCTTCAAAATTTTGAAAGTAAACCATAGAAAACAATAGTTGGCTTGATTTACAAACGTAAAGAATTTATTCAAGATAAATTCAAATTTATCAAAATAGAAACATCCCTAAAATCCTAGACCGCTCTCTAGCATTAAAAGACACTCAACTAAAAAATACTTCTTTGTTATCAATCATTTATAAAACAATTAGAAGTGAATTATCTCTTATGATAGGTCCTTCTGGTTGTATTCAACAAAAATAAACAAAAAATAATTTTGAAATCAGTAGCAAAATGACATCTTTACCATACTGGAGAATATTCACATGGAAATTTTTTCTTACACCTCTTTTTTAAGGTGGTGGTTATATATAAAACAGAAAACACAAAATGTTAGAGATGTCAGACAGCCCTTAATGCTGACTGGCTTCATATGATTATTGAATGTAAAATAATTTTCTTCTTCTGGACAAAATTCAGAAATTTTTGCAAAGCATTGTGGTCGGATAATTGTGCCATTACAGATTCCCTCATAGTATTCAATGCACTTATGCCAAAAGTTACTTCAGTAAAGCAAATCCCTCTTCTTTGGAGTATTTTAGCTATAGCAGGAAAACTCATTACTAAAAACTGTAAAACTAAGAATGCTATCTCTTTTAATAAGGAACTTATTTGCTTAGCAAAATCGATATGTAACAATGAAATGCTTACCATAAAAATGAGTACAAAGAGTGTAACCCTCAACTAATTCCTTGGTAGAAATTGCATAATTTATTAGAAAAATATTAGTGATTCCGTAGGTGTAAAATTTTGCTATGGACTTTGTAAATAGTTTTTATATAGTTTTTTGTGTTTATATTACTATTAATTGTTTAAATGTTCATTGATTTGCAAAATCAAAATAAAAAAATGAAAAAAAATCTTAGTTACCCTTTCACTGCGTGAATACCTAAAATTGATACATTTTTGTAACTGTAGTAGTGCAGTACAATAGGAGAATGGCTCCAGTATCTTTAGACTATACTCCATTACCCATGGTCACTAGCTTTCACCACTGGCCTTTTACAGCATACTGCATAACTCAGCTTATGAGTAATTATAACACTTACATCAAAGCTTTGCAACCTGCCACTCTGGAAACACATACAACTATCTGGTCTTCCTGTATGACTTTGTGGTCATTTTAAAATATGGCTACATGTAACAGTAGCCCAATTAAAATATCTATATTCTGTTATTTGTAGACATCACTAAGCATATTTTTGTTATTAAACATTAATGTGTATTCTTTTTCTCTCGCTCAGCTTCATAATCTACATTCTACATAACTAATAACTCATAAAATATTTAATTATTAAAGGAATTAAAAATGCTTCTTCTTATCTTAGGATTGATTGTTGCTGACTTAGATCTTTGTAATTCATTGGACTGCTCATAGGTTCATAGGTTCATAGGTGTACTAGGCAAATGGCCCTGGAGCCTTTACAAGCCTAGCCCATAGGATTGCCCTGGCATCGTGCCACCCGACCTTATAGTGTATGACCACCCATGAAATACATACTCCACCAGACAATTATTCCCCTGTCCCCATCTTTAAGTTTTGCCAGATATCTTACAGAAAATAGCCCCAAAAATTTGTAAACACTACATCATCAGCACCATCAACCCCCCTTTTCTCACTTTTCTTCATGGGGTTGGGGTGTCATGTCAGCTGCCACCACCTCTCTCAGTTCAATGGCACTGTCCTGCCTTCTTTGACTGACTGTTGTGGGTCTTGTCTCACAGAAGTCATACATCTCTTTTTTGGATGTACTTATTTCTTCTTTGCTTCTTCCCATCTCTTTCAAATGTTCTTTACCAAATCAACTTCTGCTTTCCCTCACATGTTACTGGACCACTATAATCTGCTCTCTATGACCTTCTGTGCAACTGTGGCTACTTTGGCTTCTTGCTCTGATGACCTCATTAATTTTGTCTGTTCCACAGTGTACATTGTAGCACTGATCTCATGCACTTCATCTCCATAAATTCCAGCTTCCTGCTCTGCCTTTAGTGTCTAGATCAGAGGAGTAGCTAGGCCATTTGAAGCACAGGGTGAGACCCTCATTTGCCCACACCACCTACAGAGCAAAAAAAAAATGTTGAACAGGGGTGGTAAATAGTACTTTAACTTTTCACAAAAACAAAACAGACCAAGACATTCAAAAGCATGTCCAAGCAGGATATTTTATTGAAACACATTTTCAGAGTTAATCATTTAACTATGTGATACAAAACCAAACACAACACAAAAATAGTTTTAGCAATTAAAAGAAACTGCACAGCTATTAAAAATATAGCTGAATTCAGCACAATCCACATCTTTTTGCAGGTACAGTCTAAATGCCAACAGCACCATACAAATTATACTACTAAGAGCGTGGTAAGTATGAACAAAGGCAGAACTAACTGTGGCTGTGGCACAGGCAGAAAAATCATGGC